>NC_079441.1:16142204-16182204 GCF_903798145.1 Danio aesculapii | reverse complement strand
AGAACTCCCTTCAGGCACCACACACACGCCTGCTGGGAGCTGCTCAAGTACTGTTTACATGGACCATATATATGGATGGAAGGATAAATAGACAAACGGACAGACAGACGGATGGATAGAAGGATAAATAAACAAACAGACAGACGGATGGTTGGATGGATGGATTGATGGATGGATAGAGAGATAAACATACAGAGGGACAGATGGATGGAGAGATGGACAGGTGAATGAAAGGATATATAGACAAATGGACAGGCGGATGGATGGATGGATGGACGGACGGATGAATGGATGGATGGACTGATGGATGGATGGATAGATAGACAAATGAAGAGACGGATGGATGGATGGATGGAGCGATAGATAGATAGATAGATGTCCTTGCTCTGTTAAACATCATTTGGGAGATATTTAAAAAAGAAACAATTTTTTAAGGGGGGCTAATAATTCAGACTTCAACTGTATATTGTGATATGAATATATTTCACAATAAGACTTAAGGAGAATGCATCTGCATAAAATATGCAAAACGATTTGCTTATCCCCCAATGACGGTTGGGTTTAGGGACAGGGTTGGGTGCCACGCCTCCTTTTTAAAGTCGTAAATATTCGTACGACTGAACTTGCATTAACTTGTAGTGACGTTTCATCGTGAGATCAAGCTGGTTCACAAAATTGTCAGTTCAGTTCGTATCACGGTTTGGTGGTCACGGTTTTTGGTTTGATTTAGTTTACATTGTAAAAAAAGTGCTATTCTAACACACCTATTCAAAGAAATTCAATACATCAGCAATGTAAACATAGCCTTATCATCTACCATTTACAGTACTTTAAAAAAAGTAAAAAAAAAGAGAGAGAGAGAGAGAGAGAGAGAGAGAGAGAGAGAGAGAGAGAGAAAGACAAGTCTTAGTAATAGACACACTGGCCTCTATTTTAATGATCTAGGTGCAAAGTCTAAAGCGCAGGGCGCAAAAGCATTAAGGGCGTGTCCGAATCCACTTTTGCTATTTTAAGGACGGAAAAATACGCTATGTGTTGCAGCACATGGTCTTACAGGATTGTGGTTATTCTCTTAATGAGTTATGGGTGTGTTTTGAGCATGAACCAATTAGAGTCTCATCTCACATTCCCTTTACAAGTCAGTTGCGTCTCGCTATGGAGCTTTTGCTATTTGCATGGCAATCTAATTACTAATGTTTACTTTCACTTTAGATTGAGATTAGCCCACTGTTAAAGATGGGTATTGTGATGTTATGTGACATCCGTTCATCCTATAGTTGTAGGGCAATAATATGTACTGTATCTAATATGGAGTCAATCTAGGGCCATATATACTTAAAATAAAGATTTGCAATAAAAAAAAGTATTGAGCAAAAAAAAAAAAATGTAAATCTTCAAAAATTGCAAAGCGAAAATTTATTTTTGAGAAATAATAAATGTATTTTGCTAACAAAATTAAAAAACTCGAAGGGAAAATTAGGTTTGAAAAATAAAAATGAAATTTGTAAACAAAACAAGAACTTCAAATAAAAATCAAGCAGTGAAAAAAAAACAAAATATTTGCAATTTAATTATTTTCGTTTCTCTTTGTGGCCCTGATTTGACAAGGGGGCGGAGTCAGGGGAACTTGGGCATTCCGCCCCCTTGTCAAATCAGGACCACAAAGAGAAACACACAGAAACATGAAGTGCAAAGTGAAAACAGCATTGCAAACTCACGGTTGACTATAAAGCAAATCAAAATGATCATTGCAATTGACTGGATGGGTTTTGTAAAGACAATACTATAAAAAATGTTTTGCAAATATATATATATAGTTTTTTCTACTTGCAAATATTTTCGGGTTTTTTTTTTTTTTTTTGCACGGCTTGATTTTTATTTGCAGTTCTTGTTTTGTTAATTGGGAAACACTGGCCTACTGTACTTTATAATCCCTTTGCAATTTAATTCGGTTGAAACATTTGCTTACAATAAATAAATCAATACACAACGTGTTTTTGGTTATTATACCTGTTGAAGTAACCTTATGCTGAGTTCAGACAGCACAATTTTCAAAGTAGTCATGTCACAGATGTTGTAACACTGCATGACTATCTAGTGTTTCATCGCCGCTGTGTTTACGATGCAAGATAGATTGGCGACAGGCAAAGAATCGCCGACAACTTTGTCTCAGTCCGTAAACTACGGCTCACAACCAAACACACACGAGAAGTGACATGATACAACATGAGATCACGTAGTATATCTTTTGTAATTAAATACATAATGAGAAAGAAGCCTTTAGTGGGGGAGAAAATCTATTTATTTTGCTCACCTGGGTTTTAAAAGGAATTAACAATTTCTCCTCAACTTTTTTTCTTTTTTGACCCGGTTGTGGAATTGCTCAGATGACACGTCAAACAGACACGGGTGCTCCTGCCGAATTTACACTAGTTTTATCTTCATTTCTGGAGTCCAAATAGACTGAAAAGAAGCACTTTTAACATCTCCCCCAACCTCCCGCTGGTCTGCAGATACCCATACTAATGGATGCTGCTCTCTCATTGACTGTAGGTAATCACCAATGTTATTTTTAATCAGAACACATTTCACACAACATTTTAAAATCGCCGACAGGTCCAGGTATTTAGCATGCCAAATATCTCACGGGTGTCTGCGACTCATCGGCGATTCTCTTAGGTCGCGTCTTTGATAGTTCACACTGTGTGATTGTTACTCACGTGAACGAGCACCGATTTGACTCTGATTCTAGACATTTGTCTGCGATTTCTTAAAAATCCTGTCAGCGAGTCAAAAATCTGGGCATTATTTGCAGCTTAGTTCAATATTGTGATGATACTGTAAATCGTAATAAAAGCAATTAATCGCAACAAGAAAAATTGATGTTGTCATAAGCCTACCCCAATATCAGTCTGATATCTCCCCTTCTCTTTTAGCTGTGAGTGGCTCTCGTGGATATGGTTTTGGAAGGGAGCTCAGAAGCTCTTTGCCCTCCTCCGTCCCTGGAGCTGCGCCCATCATGCAACAAGAACCAGTCGTCTCCTCCTCTGGGTTCAGGATCTCAGTCCCATGATGCTCTCTGCCCTGAGGACAAGGAGCCCATCAAGTACGGGGAGCTGATTGTACTGGGGTAAGAGAACATCCACAGCAGGCCTGAGGGAGGTATATTCACATTAAAGGATGACATTAAGGTTACACTGTCTACCTGTTCTATAAGAAAACTGTTTTCAAGTTTAGATTAGCTCTTTTTTTTTTTATAGAACTTGCCTAAACAAAAGTTTCTTCTCTGTATTTTTTTTTTAGATTTTGGAAAGAAAACTCTTCTGCTCATTAAGGCTGCATTTATTTGATTACAAATATACTACAATTATATTTAAGAATATTTCATGTATATAAGAAATTAGTTTATAATTGAGTGCATGCGACGAACAACCGTATAAGTCAAAAAAATATTAAAAATGAGATAACCACGTGGCATTAATTGTATGTGTAAACTTTGAATGCAAAAATAGTTTAGGGATATTTTCGTGCGACCATGACTCTGCATTTTAAACAATAAAATAGTGTCACATAGAAAAAACGTTTATTTCCACTAAGAAGAATAGAGTTACCGCTTGCTGTCATGTCCACTTCGGACATTAAAAGGCAAATCCTTGGCAAAAAAAGGAGAACAGACATGAATAAATGGAAGGACAGAGTAAGGAAGGTTTCGAGAGATGCTGGCAAACCATATTTGAATCAAAGAGGAGAACAAAAACCAGAGAAATATCCACCTCTCTCCTTCTGAACATGCTGAGGACCACATACCATATATAATAAAACTGTAGGCATCACGGTGGCACAGTGGGTAGCACGATCGCCTCACAGTAAGAAGGTCGCTGGTTCGAGCCCCAGCTGAGTCAGTTGGCATTTCTGTGTGGAGTTTGCATGTTCTTCCTGTGTTCTGGTGGGTTTCCTCCGGGTTTCCCCTGCAGTCCAAAGACATGCGGTATAGGTGAATTGAATAAACTAAATTGGCTGTAGAGTTTATTTGTTTATATATTTATTCATATCTTGAGATGGCAGAGCACAAGAACAGTTTGCAGTAGTATATATACAGGTGTGCTGCGCCTGCTTTTCTAAATAAAAGACAAGGTGCACTATTGGACCTATCTAAACATACAACAGGTAATCAAAAGTTCAGAGACATTGCCCATCATGATAAAGATTCATTTATTTATATATTTATTTATATATTGCTAATAATTTATTGTCATTGCCTGTACTGTAAGAAGGTCTATGTATTGTACATTGTTCATATGTATTTTTTGTGTTCTGTTAAATCTAAGATAAAGGAATCAGATTTTTAGTGGTTTAAAGTGATATGATGAATCTCCAATTATACTGTTATTCCACACTGACTGGACATACAGTATATAGTATGAGAAATATAAATCACAATAACTTTTTATTTTGATACTGACACTAAAAAATGTTATCTCCCTAGAATTGAGAAGCTTTTGTTGTCTATCTTCAAGTAAAATAAAAATATATAATACAATGTTCACAATCCAAATGAAAAAAAGCATTACTCAAAATTTGAAAATATGGACTTACAGTATATGGTTCTTCGTCTCAAGGCCTCAATTATAAATGACAGGTTTCCATTTTAAGATATTTTAAATATTGTCATTTATTTCTGTGATGAATTTTCAGCATCATTGCTCCGTTCCTCAGCGCCACATAATCTTTCAGAAATCATTCATAAATGCTGAATTGAAGCTCATGAAACATTTCTTCCGATTATACAGTGCTGCTTAATACTTTTGTTAAAAAATCATAATACATTTTTTAGGATTCTTTGATTTTTTTTATACAAATGATAAAATAAAAGAGAGGTACAAATGTTGTTTTGACTATGATGGAAAAGGCATTTTGTATGGAGTTTTCATGTTCTCCCTGTGTTCTCGTGGGTTTCCTCCAAGTTTCCCCCACAAGTTCAAAGACATGCGCTATAGGTGAATTGGGAAAGCTAAATTGTCCGTAGTTTGTGTATGTCCTGGTCCTCCAGGTTGGGGGTTGAGCGTTGGGCTAACTACCCACCTTGTAAAAATTAGATGTTACGAAACACCAAACATGGTGCGGCTAAATGTCAACTTTGATATAAACGGCCCTGGGAGTAAGCATGCCTAGGTATGTGCAGTTTTTTATTATATGGCACATTTAAAATGTACATTGTCAGTAGAGTGAGCCACAACCTCTAAATACAGTATGATTATAAAATGATTACTAACCTTGTAATTTGTATCCGTTATTACACCATGATCATGTCAAGCCAGTTAACCCTGCAAATTTGATGAAATGGGAAAAAAAAGAATTAAAAAAACATCAAAATCTTTACTATTATGCTAACATTTTTGCTATTAAATCTTTTATTGAGCCAGGAGTATTCTTTGTTTCAGAGTAAAGGAATCGTAAAATTATCCTAAAAGAGATGTTGCAGATTATTAAATATTAAATAGATTGGATCTAGACAGGGTTGACATCAGAAACACCAAGTTTATCTTGGTTCAGGTCTCACTGTACTCACACACACACTGGAACTGCAAGATACAGTCTCAGATTTGTGAAATCCATTTATCTAAATTACAGCTCTTCCACTCTGCCAGCGTTTTGCTGAATGCGGGAGTTCAGAGGGAGTTCAAGGGTAAAATTACCCTCAAATAAATATGACTTCAATTAACATCTTTTGGTGCGGATGAATGAACGCCACGTCATTCGGGCCAGTTGGCTCCCCTCGTGTACCTGTGGCTGGTTTTCCTGACTTATCTTTAGATTTCAGCTGCGGATGCAAAACACTTCATTTGACTGCCAACAAAGATGCCAGTCAAATCATACAGCACATGGAGCCGAGCCGAGCGATGAGTGTTTCCAGTGCAAGAATGGAGTTTAACCTACAAGATACAAGAAGAAGGGGAAAATAAAACACATGGTTGTGTTTGTATCTGGATTAAAGATGAAAAGGGATTTCCAAGCATCAAATAGTGAATGTGTATAGCTACATCAGAATGTGGTCTGGAAAAATATTGACTGTCATACACTTTATACAAAGATTTAAAGAAGACTCAACAGTACAATCTTTACTGTAACAAGTTTACATACCATAAACAAATCTTGTCAGCTATATTTAAAACAAGAAGAATTTGATGACAGGATGTCAAGGATCAATGTGCAGCCCCAAAAATGTTTTAAACAAAAGAAAATTGTACCAGTCTTTGAAATGTTTACATTTATTAGTTTATTCTGCACAAGATGTTTGGCCAGAAGAGAAATGGTCATGCCCAACTAAGCCTGGTGTTTCTCAAGCTTTTTTTTCTCTTCACTTTTGTCAATTGGTGAAGTTTATTCCTCGCCACTGTCGAAACTGGCTTGCCTGGTTTGAGACTTGTGGAGCTGCGCATCGATGGAATTACTCTTCAGTATTTGGACTTTCAGCAGTGAAATTTAAACCACACTGAACTGAAATAAACTGAACTTCAACTGGACTGAAGCAGTTTCAATTTACTAGAACTTCATCTATGTTGAGCTGCTTTGACACAATCTACGTTGTAAAAGCGCTACAGAAATAAAGATGAATGGAACTAAATTCTAAATGTATTCTTTAATGTATTAATAAAATGTAGTATTATTGATTATCATTTATTTTCGTCTTTAGAGCACAAAATGTCAATTGGTCAAAATAACAAAAAAAAGGTAGCGTTTTTTTACAGATTACAATTACAGAAGATTAACAATATAAATATTGATTTCCTGATTTTTAATCACAACAAATGAAAACAGTACAGGCCTGTATCAGTACAGGCTGTACTAAATGTTACATTGAAAAATCTGTGGGCGACGAAGTGGCGCAGTAGGTAGTGCTGTCGCCTTACAGCAAGAAGGTCGCTAGTTTGAGCCTTGGCTGGGTCAGTTGGCGTTTCTGTGTGGAGTTTGCATGTTCTCCCTGCGTTTGCGTGGGTTTCCTCCGGGTGCTCCGGTTTCCCCCACAGTCCAAAGACATGCAGTTCAGGTGAATTGGGAAGGCTAAATTGTCCATAGTGTATGAGTGTGAGTGAGTGTGTATGGTTGTTTCCTAGAGATGGGTTGCGGCTGGAAGGGCATCCGCTGCGTAAAACATGTACTGGATAAGTTGGCGGTTCATTCCTCTGTGGCGACCCCGGATTAATAAAGGGACTAAGCCAAAAAGAAAATGAATGAATGAAACATCTGTTCTACCGTCACAGAAATACATTTATAACAACATTTGCTAATATTAAAGCTTTTGCTGCATTTTTATTCACATAAACCTAGCCTTGGTAAGAGTAAGTAAGATTTACTAACCCCAAACGTATGAACAGTAGTTTATATGAGATTAATAAACTACAGTATATTGAAATCACAAACCTACATTGTAAAAAAAATTAAGTCAGTGCAGCAAATAAAAACATAATCCTTATTTCCTTTCGCTTTTTCTTGTTCACTCAACTTTTAAAAGCATCAGCTGCACTGACCTAAAATTATTTGTCAATAATGCAAAAAACATTTAGTTGGGTTAACATAAGATTATTAGTTTTCTGGAGAGGTGAACTAATCAGTGACAATTTTTTAAGTTGTGCCAAATGAATTTTTTGTCTGCAGAACTGCAATGTCTGAAGTTGAGTGAACAAAAAACTCTTTTGGAAATTGGTACTAAGAAATAATACATTATCAGAACAAACAAACATGTGAAGCATTACAAAGCATTTTTCCCTGTTTGTCCTGCCATGTTTGGATCCTTGTCTTGTTTACTGTTATTGTTGTTTGGCCTCCTGTCTTGTTTCTAATTCTGTGTCTAATAAATGTTTTTTTATTTTTTTCATTTGAACTATGTCTGTTTGTTCTGATAATGAATTATTTCTTAGTACCAATTTCCAAAATAGTTTTTTTTTTTTTGTTTACTCAACTTTAGAAATTTTAGGTCAGTGCAACTGATGTTTTTAAAAGTTAAGTACACATCGGCACCAATGGTGTAGTGGATAGTGCTTTGATAGATGGCACTTCGGTGTTCACGGCAACCTGAGTTCGATACCCGCATTGAGGTCCTTTGCCAATCCTTGCCCTCTCTCCTCTCCCCACGCTTTCCTGTCTATACTCTGTACTGCCCTATCAATAAAAGGTGAAAATGTTGAGTATACAAGGAAATAAGGATTATGTTATTTTGTTGTACTCGGTTAAATTTTTTTACAGTGAATGAAAACATGAATTTGCACAGACAGTGAAGTATAGGAAACAGCAGGCATATCATTTTTATTGTTGTTGTTGTTTGATATTTTAAATAGTAAATAAATTTGGTAACACTTGATTATGTCACAATTAACGATATTAACAACTAATTAACTAACACTACTAGATTAATAAACTACAAATTAGCTGCTTATTAATATTTAGTAAGGTATTAGTAAGGTATTAGTTGGGTTTAGGTTTTAGGTAGGATTAGGGATGTAGAATAAGATCATTTATAACTATATAACTAACGAACAGTTAATAATTTAATAATATGTAGATAATAAGTCAGTAGTTAATAGGATGAATTGTGACAAACTAAAATGTTACTATACTATACTATATTCTGAGCAATTTAAAAGTAAAAAAAATTGCTATTTGCTATGAAATGTGCAGTTTACTAATGTGATGTCATTTGAACTGAAACACAAAGAGAGGGCGGGACATAGCATAGCTCCTCCCCTTTAAAAAAAAACAACAGCGTTTCGTTTTATCACATCTCTGCCAGTGATAAAGGTTGAGCTCAAGCAGATAATGCAAAAGCATCATGAATGGGGGGGACATGTCAGATACTCAAGAGCATTTGATTGGTCAGGTTTGATTAGAAACTGAAGTATGAGGTGATGTCCAAAAAATTGTTGATCCATTTAGGCACAGGTGACAAACTGCAAGCTTTGGATGTTTAATGTGAATTCTGTAACTTTTTTGGAACACACAAGCTTATAGATATCCTTAAAACTAACATGCTGATACTAACATATATTTTTTTAAAACTTTATTTTGATTTAACAGAATCTTTAATTAGCTGAAATTAAAGAATATTTTCACCACAGGAAACTACAGCTGAAACAAAGAGACCATAAAAATGAGCACTGCCTCCCAGTGCGATGAGTGGAGATAGAGAAAGCTCATTTAAGAATCTGGACTATTGATCGTTGTCTAGATGAATTATAAGATGGCTTCGCCTCCTCATTGACGGGCTCTCAGAGGCCTGCATCAGCCATTTTGTGGATAGCTCATGATTCCTGTCATAGTATCGACTGACAACTAGATTAATGCCATTTAATTATTTTTAAGTACATGCCAGCGCTCTTAAGTGAAAACAAGTTATCCATGCCTAGTTGTTTGTCATCCCCAAGACAACAGTCTGTCCTCAATCTGTCAGCTCCATCAAAATCAGTCAGCGCGTGAGGTGCTGCTTCTAAATTAAGCCTCAAATGCATTTTGATTAATGCAGTCTTTATTGTTCAAAGCAGTCACTAAGCTTGGATTGTACTATTGTGGTTTATCTCCATGCAGGCATAATGGTTCGCTAGCTAGCGGGGACAAGGGTCGCAGGAGGAGTCGGCTGGCCCTTTACAAACGGCCCAAAGCCAACGGCGTCAAACCAGATGTCATCCACAACGTCTCCACGCCTCTGGTGTCCAAGGTAAACGCTTTCACTTAAAGAGGCCAGATGATGCTATTCCACATGGACAGTAGCTGCATTTACATGAGCCCAAATGATCAGTTTATTTTAATAAATTACACCAATCAATCAAATTGCCAAAATTTGGATTGCAATGAGTAATTTAAACCTTTTAATCCATTCAGGGTTTTTATGGGTTTTGGAAATGCTTGAAAGTGTTTGAATTTTAGTTTAGTGTTTTCAAGGTTTGAAAAGTGCTTCGATTTTGGATGAAGTGTTTGAAACTGCTGAAAATTTCAACATAAGCTTATTCTGAAAACGTAGCTCTATATAAGTTTCTGGAGATCGCGAATTACGTAGCCAGAATGCAGTATAGCTGCATTTCATCCTTAAAACTATTGCTACTGGGCGGTATGGCGCCATTCCTTTTCACGCTTACCAGCTGACCACTTGCCTCTGTATGGACGGCTTTCCCGCTGTTACCAGTTTGTCTAGTTAGCTCGCCATGTACTTCGGGGAGACTGGCCAAGAATGGTTCCAGAAAGCGGGTAAGACAAAACAGTAGCGAAAAAATAAAATAAACAAGTACATAACAGAGTGAGAATGTGGTAAAATCTGAAAACGTGGCTAAAATCAGGCGAGGGTTTTTCTTTTTCTTGATTGCTTTTTAAAACTGTCAGTTGGGTTTCGGGAAGTGGGTGGGTGTTGATCGGTACTTTTGAAAACACTATTGATTGGGTTTAGGCAGCGCTTCATTTGTAAATTGTGAGGTCCGGGAACAGATCGGGGTAACAGATCTGGCATGTTACCAGATGAGGGAGAGATGTTGTGGACGAACGTTAGAGCAGTGGAGGGTGGATTGGGGGGGATATGCTGGGTCACTGACAAAAATGAAGAGCAGAGAGCGTAAAACGATCCGGCTTGTCCCGGCACAAATTGGAGGGTGGGTCAGTCAATTGGTCAGTCAGTTAACAGCGGCTTCTGATGGAACAGCAGACGCGAATGGTACTCGCGAGAGAAATTTGGCACTCTTTAGAAATATATATATACGCTTTCAAAATGAGCCTGGGTTGGAAAATTTAATTTTTTGTAATTGACCCAATGTTAGTTTAAATCCTTTTGATTGTTTAAGTAGGTCTGCTTTTTAAAACAGCAAATTAATTAAGCATTTGTTAGTATGCTGATCTTGAAACTGCAGGAAACTCATGACATATGAATGTGGACATCAGTATAATCACTTTAGTTAATGCTTATGTAAATGCTATGTTCCGATTTTATTCCCATTCACAATTCAAAAGTATTGTTTGTTGTGTGTACTAGATTAGGTTAAGAGCTTTATTGTTAAAAATATTTATCTGTGTCTCATACTGTGTGTAATTGCAGCACCTCTATTTTAAGTTGAGGTTTCAAGCCAAGCCAGATTCTGAAAATATGGATGATCAAGCAGACCAGTCTGGACATTTGACTGCAATATGTTTTATTTGGAATTCTCTCAAAACACATTCCAGCTACAACAGCCTAGTCTTCTTTTCTTGGATTTACCTTTTATATAGTAATTATAGGCCACATTATACTAATATTTCAAAGTATGACTCTTTATATTATATACATATACAGTTGAAGTCAGAGTTATTAGCCCTTCTGAATTATTAGCTCTGTATATATATATATATATATATATATATATATATATATATATATATATATATATATATATATATATATATATATTTATTTATTTATTTATTTATTTATTTGAATTGTATATTTTTTCCTCAATTTCTGTTTAACTTAAAGAAGATTTCTAAGAACGTATTTCTTTTATTTTTGCCATGATGACAGTACATAATATTTTACTAGATATTTTTCAAGGTACTAATATTCAGCTTAAAGTGCGATTTATAAAGGCTTAACTAAGTTAATTAGAAAATTCATTGTATAATAGTGTTTTTTCTGCAGACAATGGAAAAAAGAAATATAAATAATATTGACCTTCAAATTATTTTTAAAAAATTAAGAACTGCTTTTATTCTAGCTGAAATAAAACAATTAAGACTTTCTTTAGAAGGAAAAAATTATTATCGAAAAATAATGTTAAAAAATCCTTGCTCCGTTAAATATCATATATGAAAAGGAAAACTTCAACTGTACATTACATGCATATTACATACATTTCTCAAAATGATATCAATATTTTCCACAGGTCTGCAGCAGTGTTTGCTATTAGATAGTATAAATTTGTTTTGTGGAAGACTGTGAGCATTGTAACTTTACACATGCATGCATACATTATGCAGTAAAGGAAAATATTACACACATCCCTTGGCCTCTAATATTAAAACTCGAAAGGAAAAGTTTGCTTCATCTCAAACCATTTTTGTGTCTTCCAAAAGATGTGAAATCTCTTCCAACATAAGTGTCCTCCTGACCCACCCACTAAATTCTGTAAAAAGTCATTGCATAACATTGCAACCAACTGAGTGTTTTGCCAATCTATTGCATAAGGTTAGGGAACTAGAAAGTACCTTATGTTCCTGTGTCTTGTTAAGGGAGGGATGATGCAACAAAGGCTATTAATCAGTGCGTTATATGCATGTATTTGCAGGCCCTCAGCAACAAAAGCCAGCACAGCATATCCTACACACTGTCCCGGAGTCATTCTGTCATAGTGGAATATACACACGATCCCAACACCGACATGTTTCAGGTGAGCAAAGTGTCATTCCAGAACTGGAGAAGAGACTGCATTATTGGGTTCTTCAAACAAGTTTGCATTGGTGGACAGTGCTGTGCAATAAAATTACAATGATAATTATCTATATATTATATTCCCTTAATAAACCAAGAAGAAAGTATTCCCTCAATAAACGTTGAATGTCTTAGTTTCCTATATTTCTGGCCTTAGTGATATAAAAGGTCTTCATTAAAGAGATAGTTCACCCAAAAAGAACATTTTGTCATCATTTATTCACACTCTATTCATTCCAAATCTGAATGATTTTCTTTCTTCCCTTATTAAGACATATAATACATTTTTAATAATGCTGGTTAACGATGCATCAATATTAAATATCAGGTAAAGACCAGTAGGCCAGAAAGTTTGTTATGGCTGAAAGTAAAAGTCATTGAGATGACTTTAACAAACGATTCTGTCTCAAAAAAACATTTAAACTCAAATAAAATATTTATTATCACTGCATTTTAATGTACAGTATAAAATGCTGGAGTTGCGTCCTAAATCGTATACTTCCAGTACGCTAAAAACAGTATGCAAGCCGAGTAGCAGGTCCGAATTCATAGAATTTGAAAAATAGTATTCGAGAAGTACCCAGATGACCTACTACTTCCGGCGAAATTCTGAAGTGTGCATCCGATGGACGCTATGCTATCCCATCCCATGATGCACCATGAGAGAATTCATCAATGGGAGTGAAGCAATGCAACTGATGTGGGTAGGTCAAGTGATGATGACAAAATGGTGGATGTAGTACATCCGAGTTCTATTCATACTACTCACAGTAATACTGTATAGAACATACTTTTCTGATGGTTGAGTAGTAAATTCTAATTCAAATGCAGTACCTACTGAGTAGTAGACGATTTGGGACGCAGCCATAGAATTCGAAAACAGTATGCAAGAAGTACACAGATGACCTACTACTTGCGGCGAGACTACTAAGTGCACATCTGATGGACGCTATGCTATCCCATGATGCACTGCGAGAGAATTCATGAACAGGAGTGAAGCGACGCAACTGTCACATGATCATGACAAAATGGTGGATGTAGTATGTCTGAGTTCCAGTCATACTACTCACATTCATACTGCATAGAACATACTTTTCTGACGGTCAAGTAGTGAATTCAAATTCAAATGCAGTACCTACTGAGTAGTAGGTGATTTGGGACACAGCAATAGAATTCGAAAAACAGTATGCGAGAAGTACCCGGATGACGTACCACTTCCGGCGAGATTTTGAAGTGCACATCGGATAGACGCTATGCTATCCCATAATGCACCACGAGAGAATTTGTGAATGGGAGTGAAGCAATGCAACTGACGCGGGTAGGTCACGTGACGATGATAAAATGGCAGATGTAGTACATCTGAGTTTCATTCATATTACTCACATTCATACTGCATAGAACATACTTTTCTAATGGTCGAGATGTAAATTCGAATTCAACTGCAGTACCTAATGAGTCTTAGATGATTTGGAACGCATCCATAGAATTCCACAAACAGTATGCGAGAAGTACCCAGAATTTACATTTAAATAGACATTTTAATAGCCTAAAGTTATCAGTAATCAACTAAATATCCAATAATGATAACTAATACAATTGAAGATAATAGTAAATTAGGTATATGCATTATGGCTAGGGGCGCCGCTAGGGAGGAAAAGTTAGGATGATTCTAAGGGCCCACACCATTTTGGGGTCCCCAGAGATATTATTATTTACACCAACCCAACCCCCCCCCTTTTATTTATATATATATATATATATATATATTTATATATATATATATATATATATATATATATATATATATATATATATATATATATATATATATATATATATATATATATATATATATATATATATACCCTCATATGTCATATACTGTATGTTTGAAAATGTAAATAAAAAAGAATGCTTAATTTCTGAGTGAACGAATCCTTTAATATCTCACTTTCTCCTGTTGTCGCTGTGTCTCTAGATCGGCCGTTCCACAGAGAGCATGATAGATTTCGTGGTGACAGACACAGCGAGCAGTGGCGGTGGAGGACAGGGCCAGGGTGGTGCAGGTGGAGAAGGAGGACAGTCGGCCCAGAGCACCATCTCCCGCTACGCCTGCCGTATCATGTGTGAGCGCAGCGCCCCGTACACAGCGCGAATATATGCAGCCGGCTTTGACTCCTCCAAAAACATCTTTCTTGGGGTGAGTCATAACAAGCTACTGAGTCATAACTACATTTACTGATGCAGAATCTCTGCCAAAGCGCCGATGAAGAAAACACAGCTCAATAGGATTATTTACGCTGATATCTAGGAAGCAGCAGAGAGGAAGAGGGCGCATCATTTCCATATTGTTTTGCCTGTTAAAGTCTGTTTGTATTGCTTTTTAATGGAGGAAAGAAATGGCTGAAATGGGAGCTGCCTATTTTAGGCCTAAACACGTAAAACACTGATGATTCTTCCTCGAAGTCATAAATATAACAATGTAACAGCCAAAATATGGCTTTTTTACACAGCCGTTTACAGAAGTGCATTTTAGTTTTAGAACACATTTTGTTACAACTGTCTTCAAAGTTTTGTTACGCTTTTGACTGGTGTCTATGCTACTTTTGACATCCTCGACCTGCAAAAAAATAGCGATTTGAAAATGCTAAAGGTCCTGTTTTAGCTGGGAAAGCTGGTGTTTTGTTTTAATAGACGGAGTGAAATGCTAACATTTGAAAATGAAGGCACGGCTATCCACACATTCACTCTCAGACTGGTCTTTTGGAGGTGTATAAAGAAAGATCCTAACTTTAAAATCTTATCCTATCTCTTTGGTAATCGTTGTAATCTCAGCTAGGATCAACAGCATTACTCAAGTTTTTTATATTAACCCTTGTGTACTGTTCAAATTGACCACCCTTTCGTTATGTTCGTCAATGTTTTTGCCTCATTGACTTTCATTATAACCACATTTTTGAATTGCAAAAGCCATGACACTATATAATCATGTAAAATTCATGATTGTTGGTGTTTTTCCCTGACAGGAAGAGGAAAATCAATCATTTTTAACATCGAACATCAGTTGGCACCAGTAACCCTTTAGAGGGGACAGTGCAAAAAAGTTTCTGACTTTCATATGGAGTTTTATAGAGTAAAACAGCAAATTATAGGGCCCTATCATACACCCGGCGCAATAAGGCACAAGCTGTGTTTGCCCTGACATGTTGCTATTTTCAGACAAGCGCAACCTTAATTTCCTGGTTTTCCGCCATTGTTGTTTAAGTAGCTAATCCATTTGCGCACTTTGTGGACTCATGGGTGTTCCGGTCTAAAAAGGAGGTGTGTTAAGGTGCATTGATGGTGTGTTGCTATTTTGAGGAACTAAAATAGACTGTGCAATAGATCGGCTGAAAGCAGGTCTAAAATCTAGCGCAGAGCGTGTTAGTTGTGCGCCTCGCTTAAACATTGCTTAAAACACACAGAATGTACAGCAATACACAGATATATTTACATATGAAAAAGAATTAAAGAATTAAAATTATCCAAAAATTATTATTTTCTACATAAACATAAAAACCACTGCTTTCATGCCTTTTTCCTCTCTGGGGGCTTTTTTAAGTTTATTCACGACAACTTGCTTTTGTATAATGTTGTTATTATTATTAGCAGTATTATTTATTATATCCATATTTCTATTTGCCCACCTGTCAGGTTTTGGACCATATGGGGCATACGACGTGTTTGGATATAACTGTGTTTTTTGACCACACTTCGTTACACTTAGTAGTTTGCTAGAAATTAGAACTGAATTTAGAAATAGTTTTGAAACAAATCTTTGCGCTTAACAAACTAAATTAATTATGTAGGCTAATGGATGTCTTCAATGGAGTGCACAAAACCATTTCCTTATCCACGAAAGAGAAAAAGAGAAAATGAAAATAAAGGCCAATTGGAGAAGGTTTGTTCCTGTTTCTCACGCTGCAGACGGTCTGTTTAACTGTATTCTTGCTGTGAAGTGTTCACTTTTTCCAATTACAAAGTCCGCCATATAAATAGCAAATGTGCCATGGCGCAATACAACTGACTCTTAAAGAGAATGAGAGAGGAGACTCTGATTGGTTTATTCTCAAAACACACCCATAACTCATTAAGAGAATAAGCACAACCCTGTTAGACCAAGTGCTGCAGCGCATAGCGTATTTTTCCGTCCTTAAAATAGAAAAAGTGGATTCGGACACACCCTAATGCTTTTGAGCCATGTGCTTTAGACGTTGCACCTAGATCATTAAAATAGAACCCATAGTTCAAGTTTTTCCGCGTCTAAGCAAACAACAAGTGGGTAGGCAAAACATTCAAATTAAGAGCCAATTGTTTAAATGATTCTGAGTCAACTCTTTTTTGGAGTGAGAGAGAGAGAGAGAGAGAGAGAGAGAGAGAGAATAACTTTATACACAGAGCACTTTGGGGGTTTTCATTTACTTAGGGCAGTCTTACAAACTGCATGGAAGGTAATTTTCAAAAACCCATAATAGGGGCTCTTGACCTAAGCCCCTTTCACAGATACAAACCTTTCTGGAAAATTACCGGCTATTTTCCTAAAAGAGATTATGTGTGAACAGGCCTTTTTTGAAAATACCCGTAAATTCATTACGGCAATTTTCCGGAGAGAGAAGTTACCGGTAATTTGCCAGAATGCTGCGCTGTGTGAACGCAGAAGGAAGACTGCCCGAAAGAAAGCGTTCACATCTAGAACGCGGTGACATGAGACGTCTACTCCAGCCAATCAGAACAGTCAGACGCATTCACATCCACACGGTTTATGAAAATAAAAACCTTTGAATATTTTTCCAGATACGTTTAGCTGCTAGATGTTAGTCAGATAATGTTTCTCTGTTTCTTCTTAATGCCAACTGTGGAAGAAATTATCGATAAAATGCTTATGATAAACTGCTGTTTGTTTACCTTTAAGCTCTGCTTCAGTTGCTTGATGTGTGCTCCGGTGTGCGCCAGCACACACACATATCAAGTACATCTCGACATGTGAAAGTGTTCCTCTATATGTTTTCATCAAAGTTGTTCTCAATACTTATCTCTCCACAGAATTTGTAATGTAGTCAAATGTGTAAACATTTAGCTGTGGTTCGCGCTTCTGCCTTTGGATGTCTCTGGGACAAAGCAGGTGCTCGAATGCTAAAGCTTTAAATAAAACTGAAACCATCAACAAAAGCCAAGCGCAGCCATTTAGAGGCCATTTTTGGTTAATGATGTTAAAATTTAGCGGTATTTTTGAATGAATGTGTGAACGGTCTTTTCCAGAAAAATTCCGCAACGTCTTTGCCTGTGTGAACAGCGCTTTTTTTAATTTACTGCTAAATTCGTTCTGAAAATTTTCTGGATATTTATTGGTATCTTTACTGTCTAAAAGGGGCTACAGTTAAAGTTCCCATGAAATTAAAACATTCCTGTTTTAGATGTTAGTAACAATATTGTTCGTTTTTAGGATATCTATAAGCTAGTGCGCACCAAACAGAGACAAAATTCGCATTTAGAAGATATAAAACTGATATAAACATGTAAAGCTTGCCACTTCCATCTAAATGGATCAACGGTTTTATTCACATCACCTTTCACATCACCTCATACCTTCAGTTTCTCATCTAATCATGACCAATCAAACACTCTCTAGTATCTGACATGCCCCGCCTCCTTCAAGACGCTTCGCATTTGATGCACTTGAGCTCAACCACTCTCACTGGCAAAGTGGTGATAAAACAAAACGCTATTGGCTGTTTTATAAAAAGGAGTCCCACCCTCACTATGTCCCACCCTCTCTTCATATTTTGGTTGAGATTACGTCAAACATCAAACAAAAATGCATATTTAAAAGCACTTCACAGGACCTTTTTTTTTATAGATAAACAAGTAGTCCCAATGATGAATTTAAGTAAAAAAAAAATAAAATAAAAAATAATGTATTCTCTTAAAACTGTGTTCTTACCTGTGCAGACGTTGCTGATGACAGGGTAGATAAGCTCTTCTTAGCTGTTGTTAGCTGGTTTCTTACTGGAACACAAAAAAAGTCAAAAATGCCCACTCCATTCATAGAGTTGCTGAAAAATACCAATATATAATTGGATTAAAATAAAATAATGTTTACATTTAGATTTTTCCAATCTTGGGAACATGAAGCAAGTATCCCTGTAACATTCATATTAATTGCAATTATTCAAATCTTATATAAATAAGTAAAATCACAGACACTTCTATAGGGAATAAACTTTTTCTTTTCTAGTTATCTGTCAGTTGAGAGTCTTTGAGAAGCAACATTAGAGTATAATTGCTGTTCACAGTACAAACAGTGTTTGACAAGTTTGTTTAAACTGGTTTGTTGCCTTAGCAAACACCACTAATTACATACAGTGGATCTATATTTACAACTTTAATTGCTGCATTTTACACCCCAAGACTGATATTAACATCAGTGTAAACATACAAAGTGTAGCTCGCTATACCAGCTCTGCAAAAGCCTTTTGGTTGTTCATTAAGTAGAAAGAGAAAGCAGATAAAAGCTCATTCTTGTCACAAAACCTCATAAAATGTTATTCATGTCCTCAACCACCAGACAACAAAACAAGAACATCCAAATACTAAAACAAATGAGCCTACTTCTGTAGATACACAAACAGAAGGGACATTATGGAGGTTTACTTTTACTATAGACACTGGCTTAAATACTTCATTACTAGGCTCACACGGAATCTGCGCACACAAAAATCCACAAATTTACACAGATTTTTAGCCCATCATTGTCTATGTCTTCCCTTGTGTAAATGTGTGTAAATTCATATTTATTCAGTTTTTTTATTAATGTCATTAATATTATTGTGATATAATAATAGTAATATTAAAATTTACATATGATTTCTTTACAATACAGTTTGTAAAGTAATAGTTTCTGTCTTTTAGTAGATATATTATATGAGAGACTTACTTTGTTTACCAAATAAGTGGATTTAATTGGATTAGTATTGTAAACATTAAATAAAAGTTTAAAATGTATTGTTTTATTTCATATATTAAGATTTCAGTTACGATACATGCAAAATCATTCCACATAAATCCACAGATTTTTTACAAAACTTTCCACAGAAATAGCAAAAAATGTTCGCAGATTCTGTCCCTAATCATTACTCACATCAAATGTGCTTTGATAAATTATCAACTTGAGATAGTGGTATTATGACTTTTATTTCCAAAATGAAAATGTTGAAATCATTGAATTTTATTTGACACCAATAATATAATTGTTACAATTTTTTGTTCTGGAAATTACTGATGACATTTCATCCACTTTGTTTGATTTTTGACATAACAGAACAACAAATGTGCCAGGTTTTCAGACATGTTTGTATTTATTTTTAAATCACACAATTCCAGTTTTATTTTCAAAGGATTTAAGAAATTTGTATTATAATATCCCTTGTTATTGTGATTTGTCATTTTCTAAAAATCTCTAAATTGCAATATTTGTATTTGAAATTTGGAAGAAATAAACTTTACAAATTAAAACAAATGTTATTTTTTTCTAATTTATTCAGTAATCCAAAGAAAAAAATATTGTCATTTAGTCTAACTGTGGTTCCGTGTTTTGATATGTAGCCATCAATCAATTAATCAATCAAGCAACCTTATTTATATAGCACTTTACTACAAGCAAGGTTGACCAAAATGCTTTACAGAAGTAAAAACAAATTGTGCAGCACAACAAAAAAGCAGACAATGAAAATAATTCAAGAAATATCAATAAAATACAGCAAACATTGAAACATGTCGAAGTGTCAGTGCTATGCATTTAAAGCCAATTTAAACAAGTGAGTCTTAAGCTTGGCTTTAAAAAGTGGCAGGTCAGTGATTGTACGAAGCTCAGAAGGAAGGGTATTCACATTTACATTTACATTTAGTCATTTAGAAGACGCTTTTATCCAAAGCGACTTACAAATGAGGACAAGGAAGCAATTTACACAACTATAAGAGCAGCAGTGAACAAGCGCTATAGACAAGTTTCAGGTGTGTAAAAGTCTAAATTCCAAAGTTTAGGACCTGCCATTGCAAATCGATCACCCCACTGCTTGTATCTTGACCGAGGGACTTCAAGCAGAAGTTGTACAGCAGATTGCAAAGTTCTGCTGGGTTAGTGAATGTGAAAAATTTTGCATAAATAAGTAGGAGCGTAGCCATTGACGGCATTAAAAACTAACATCCAAAGTTAAAAATCAATTCTAAACTTAACTGGGAGCCAGTGGAGGGAGTAGAGAATTGGTGTAATGTGTTCACTTTTCTGATGGTTAGTTAACATGCGAGCAGCAGCATTTTGCACAAGCTGCAAACGACGAAGACACAACTGGTTAACTCCAACATAAAGTGCACTACAGTAGTCCAAATGCGAACTAACAAAACAGGGATGGCTTTCTCAAGATCAGCCTTGCTCAGGAAAGGCTTGACTTTAGAGAGAAGGCGAAAATAAAAAAAAGCTTGCTTTTTTGATAAGCAGAATCAATCTGCTTATCAAATTTTAGACTGCTGTCTAGTCTCACACCCAAGTTTTTGACCACGTGGCTGAAACGAGGAAACTGAGCCAGATGCGCTGGAGATGAAATGGTAGACCTGTTAGAATTGCCAAACAGAATACACTCAGTTTTGTCTTCATTTAGGCAGAGAAAATTTTGTGCCAGCTAAATCTAAATATCATTAAAACGTTTGCTATAAGAATCAAGTGAATCTAAAAAGTTCAGTGTAACAGGAATATAAAGCTGTACATCGTCGGCATACAGATGAAAAGAGACATTGTGATTTAAAATAAGTGATCCATGAACTGTTGAACATTAAACTGTTTCTGTCCACACAATACATAGCAAAGAGTTCTTTAGAACCCAACCATTGACAAAAATGGGGCTCAACTAATTAAATTAAATTAAATTAATTAAAACAAATAATTTTGGGGTGGACTATCCCTTCAATTCTTGCACATATATTGGTTTGTGCGCTTTATACAAGATTTTCAAGATTCACATGCCAAGCAATGTAAATGGACTCTGAATGGAATCCTGCTTTAATCCATAACTACTTGTACTCTTCCATTCTAAGCCTTTTCCCTATCATGACCTTAACAGATCCGCTGACCTTCATAGTGACTAACTCAATAGTGAATATCTACACACCAGTTTTTTTACTCTCGAACTATACACAGACACCTCGAGGACAGTAATGGTCCAGTAGCCAGCAGTGATGCGTGACATATCAGCACATGGCTTTGGCCTCATACAAATGTCCTTGACAGGCTTTTCTGCCCACTGCTGTTCTGTGGAGGTGGAAGGAGAACAAGAGAGAGAGAGAGAGAGAGAGAGAGAGAGAGAGAGAGAAAGAATGGATACTGTATTCCTGTTGGGTATAAATATTTCAGACTCCCACTGTATAATGCAGCTCCAAGTAGTAGGTGTGTTGTGTAATAGCTAGTAGCTAAAAACGGAAAGCCTACAGTGTCTGTCTGTGCATTATAATCCTCTGTGCTCAGTTAGTCAGTGATTTATTATATAACGCACAACGTATGTTATACACAGATCCGTTATTAATCATACATTGAGCATGTTTACATGGAGGCTAATACATACTTATCAACATTGTGATGTAAACATACAGGATAGCCATGCTGTGTGGTACGTGGGGGCTCGTCCGGGATGGGAGTGAGGTTTAGGGGGCTGATTGTATAGGAGGCCAGCTAGTGAAGTGCTTTACAGGTAAATCTCACTCCTCTGACCTCTAAAGGTGCTCTAGCAACACGATAGAAGCCATGGTCTTTAGCCTCCTTGTTAGAGCAACTGACTCTCATACAATGAATCGCCAGTTCAATACCGACTCAAACTGGAATTGGTGCAGTAGGACCGGTGGGTTACACGTGGGGGCTCGTCTGGGATTGGAATGAGGTTTAGGGGGCTGAGTGTATCGAAGGCCAGCTAGTAAAGTGATCCTCTGATCCTCTGATCTCAAAAGGTGCTCTAGCAACAGACTATAGACGACAGACTATAGAGGCCATGGTCTTTGGCCTCCTTGTTAGAGCAACCGACTCCCATACAACGAATCACTGGTTCGATCCCAGCTCAGATTGGGTTGGGTGCAGTAGGACCGGTGGGTTACATTTACTGTATTTAAATATTGATTTAAGTTACTCCAGTTATTTAGTGAAAAGCAGCGAATCTTTCATTTTGATTCACTCTTTTGTTTGATAACAGAGGTGTCCCTTTAGGACCGCACAGATCTATAATGAAAGCATTCGATTACTTTCGTAACTGTTTGTGCACATTTAAGCCAAAACTATTTGTGTTTAAAATAAAACATGGAGGACGGACATGTTTACATCTTATTAAGTGTATGTGTCTGCTTAAAAACACACCCAAATCTTAAAGTGTCCACTTTCACTCCTCTTCAAATGGCATGTACAGAAGCTGATCTGGGAACAGTGTTTTTTTATCACCATGAAGCACCATTACTGGAATGGACTGATTCAGAGGTTGCATAAGAAGGGCGACAATCGACGCATAGCTTTGATGAAAATGAAGAGAATGTGGCCGTTTTAATATTAATTTTAAGCCAAAATAAAGCGAAAGCATAATTCTCTTGAACAGCTCTTGCAATTAAATCACATTTGAGATCCTCTCTTTGATGCTACTTTCACCTTTCATAGAAAGATTACAAAAAGGCAGAAATACAGTAAAATAGTTAAACGGGATGATAGCGGGATAGAATGGTAAAATACGGGAGACTCATGGCAAAAACAGGAGGGTTGACAGGTATTGGCTAATATGCTAATAACTTGAAAAAATAAGCGGAATTTTTTTTTTTTATTAACGATTCCCACAGTAACTAGATTAAAATTAAGGTTTGCTGTTTGTTCAAACTACTTATTTAAAATGAGCTGAAACAACACAACTCTTAATTGTTTTATGTTCAATCTACTGCAATTTGTAAACACTAATAAGTTAATTAATTCCTTCATGTTGTCCCAACACAAATTAATTGTGTGTGGAATCCAGCTTTTTTACCTTTAATAGGATTATTACCTTCTTATTATTAGGATATTAACGCTGTGTCCAAAACCACATACTTCCATACTGTATAGTATGCTTAAAACAGTATGCGAGCTGAGTAGTGTCCAAATTCATAGAATTCAAAAAACAGTATGTGAGAAGTACTCATATGACTTACTACCAGCATACTTCCATACTGTATAGTATGCCTAAAACAGTATGAGCCGAGCAGTACGTCCAAATTCATACAATTTGAAAAACAGTATGTGAGAAGTACCCGGCAGACCATTCTACTTCCAGCGAGATTCTGAAGTACGCATCGGATGGATGCTACACTATCCCATGATGCACCGCGAGAGAATTTATGAATGGGAGTGAAGGGATGCAACTGACAGGGGTAGGTCACGTGATCATGATAAAATGCCGGATGTAGTACGAAAAAATAAAAATAAACAGAAATGACAGAAAGAGCTGTGTGATATGACACAATGCATAAACGTGCATTAAACACTTATTTGAAGCAGTTTACAAGTGTTTGTTGCCTCATTACAAATATATACAGCAATTTTCTAAATATACATGTTAAACTAACAAAATAAATACTTAAATATCGTCCTGTTTTCTCCATTATTTTACATCTATTTACATAAGAGCGATGAAACAATGGTGTTTACGGGTACGGTCATTACCACGTACTGAACTCTTATTATTCAGCTATGCCTAGGTCATACCTGCCAACACTCCCGTTTTTCCCAGAAGTCTGCCATATTTTAAACACATCTCCCACCACCTTCCTGTTTTGTTATTTCTCCCAGAAAACTCCTGTAATTTTACTTCCCCGGTCCTCAGCTTTGTGATACAGTCTGTACCACCGCCAGGTCGCTGATTTTGGTACAGTATTCAATCAAAGTGGCCGCCCGAAAACGATGCATAGTGCAGTTACTTACCCGGTTCT
Organism: Danio aesculapii; assembly: GCF_903798145.1. NCBI lineage: Eukaryota > Metazoa > Chordata > Actinopteri > Cypriniformes > Danionidae > Danio > Danio aesculapii. The sequence continues at coordinate 16,157,750 of NC_079441.1, read as the reverse complement.
CAGCTATGTTATTCAGACACCTCACCCCTGACACCAAGCCACCAACACCCCCCCCCCCCCCCAAGCAGGTTAATGCATTCACATGCTACGAAATCTTCTTATAGGACAAAAATCTAGCTGTGATGAGCAGTAATTTATGACCATACTGTAAAAAAGAAAATCAAATAAACACATTTACATAACAACATGTACTGTTGGCTTATTTAGTATAATTGTGTTAAGAATGTGCGTGGAAAATGCACTCATTGTCATAGTACATTTTGAGTTACATCTTGATGTTTGAGAGATCAATAAAATCCTTTTTATGTGCTTGATTTGCAGGAGCGAGCTGCTAAATGGAGGACCTCAGATGGTTTGATGGATGGACTAACAACCAATGGGGTGCTTGTAATGCATCCAGCAGGGGAGTTTGTATCTGAACCCGCTCCAGGGGTGTGGAGGGAGATCTCAGTATGTGGGAACGTCTTTGCCCTTCGAGAGACACGGTCCGCACAGCAGAGGGGAAAACTGGTGAGAATTTGCTTTAATCTATGATGTGAATCATGATGACTTAAAATATTTGAACGAGACTCTGCGGAGTTCTGTGGTTGAAACGGATGCTACTGTTCAAACACTTGGGGTCAGATTATTTCAAAGAAATTAAAGTCGTTTACTGTATGTGGTTGGGATGCATTAAATTGACCCTTCGCTAAGCCACACCCAAAAACCGCCACCCAATAATCGTGGCTTAGCAACCGTAGCTACGTGCAGGAGCTCTGTCAAGCTTTCGAGCAAGGGAAAAAGACCAAAGCGTTGTGTGTGTGGATTGTTCAAATCTGACACCGGTATCCTAAAACTTTGAACGGGATGGTGGAATTTTTTCCCTTTTCAAAACCAAAAACCCAAGAGGAGAAATACCAGCGTGGATTAAGCTGTGTAAGGGGCGCTAAAGGAGCGGAGTTAAGTTGGTTTTGTTTTGATATTCCTGACACATTCAGTGATAGACCAACGACAATAACTCACACACCTCTTACCCTAAACAGATCTAAACTGTGTTTCCTACAAAAATACAAAGCAGGTTATGTTTCCCAGCGGTCTTTTTCTTTTTTTTCACTCGATATTATGAGTAATGCTCCATTTAAGCCTTCGCCATAGTAACTTAGTCATACTAATAGCGAATAGGTCATAATGAGTTATTGATCCGGAAAATACGAATCTACAAATCTGTTGCTAACTTTACTGAACTTCATATTTCCATCTATTTCAAGCTACGAATATTTGAAATTACAAATCAACAGAACAAAACAGAGATGTGATCATAAACTGAGCATTTGCGATCAATTTAGTTTGGCATGTTTGAATCATGGTAACAACATAATTCATGCTAGAATCGTGCTAACAACATGCTAATTCATTCTAGAATCATGCTAACAACATGCTAATTCATGCTAAAAACATGCTAACAACATGCTAATTCATGTTGGAATCATGCTAACAACATGCTGATCAATGTTAGAAACATGATAACAATATGGTAATCATGCTAGAATCATGCTAGAATCATGCTAATTCATGTTAGAATCATGCTACCAACTACCATACATTATGTGTCCGTTTCATTCTTAAATAGGTCAGTTTACCCCCCAAAAAATCATTTACTCAACCTTATGTTGTCCCTTCTTATATTTGTGTGTGTCGTGCAGAGTTTAGCTTCAACTTGCCTAAAAAACACCTGTCAGGAAGTTTCTAGTGTACCTACAGTAGTAAGCGCTTGATTAGCTAGTTCAGGTGTGTCTAATTGGGGTTGGAGCTAAACTCTGCAGGACACCGGCCCTCCAGGACCGAGTTTAGGCATCCATTATTCATGTTTTGAATAAACGTACATGTTTTTTTTGTCTTACCTCACAGGTAGAGAACGAGTCCAACATGCTCCAGGATGGTTCCCTCATCGATCTCTGTGGAGCCACTTTGCTTTGGCGGACTCCTAGCGGTCTGCGCCACACCCCGACCCTCAAACAGCTGGAGTCTCTTCGCCAGGAGTTAAACGCTGCCCGTCCTCAGTGCCCCGTAGGCTTCAACACACTCGCCTTCCCCAGCCTGGCACAGCGAGCCACCATTGACAAGAAGCAGCCCTGGGTCTACATGAACTGCGGCCATGTGCACGGCTACCACAACTGGGGCTTCCGCAAGGAGAAAGCGGGAGTTGCTGCGGTAGCGTTAACTGGGGGTGGAGGCACGGCTCCGGCTACAACTGGAGAACGCGAGTGTCCCATGTGTAGAGGGGTGGGTCCCTACGTGCCCCTATGGCTCGGGTGCGAAGGGGGCTTATATCTGGATGCAGGGCCCCCAACACATGCGTTCTGCCCCTGTGGTCACGTGTGCTCGGAAAAGACTGTGCAAGGCTGGAGTCAGATCCCACTGCCGCACGGAACGCATGCCTTCCACGCTGCTTGTCCTTTCTGTGGAACGTGGCTGACCGGGGAACAAGGCTACATCAAACTCATCTTCCAAGGGCCGGTCGACTGAGGGGATAGTGTGAGATGTTGAGACTGAACCACAGATTGAACTGTAGAGGACGGACACACAAAATGGAGGGCTGGTGAATAGGGCAAGGATGACAAAAAGGGAATATACTTTGTTATGTGATGCAGAATGTGTAAATAAAAGTGATGAAATAAAAGTTGAAGACACCATTGTTGTGTGTAAGAAGAGGTGAATGGAAAGCGCATAAATTTGCATATGTAATATCTTCATGCAAGACCTTAATTTACATAAAGCAGCTGTAGACTAGTCAGCAATTGAGTTTTTGCATTATGTCATATAAGAAAGTGTAAAAGCATAATAATGAGGACAAGGATTTGAATTTAATTATTTTTTTGTAATTGCCATTATTCCTAATGATGATTTTGATTCAGTTATTAAGACTATTATAGTAATTTTTATTTATTATTAAAAACAATGCTATAATTTTATTTAAATTACAGATTAGGGCACTACAAACAATACCACAATAAACTATTAAAACTGCAGCAGAATTAAAATAATTTGATCATTTAATAATGAATTAAATAATTATTTTTTTGTTCATTTTGCACACCAGCAGTGATAATTTGAGGAAATGTGTCATTATGCAAGAAGCCTCACCCTCACAAAACTCAACCTTGTGTTATTCCAACCCTTTATTTTTCATTTTCATTCATTCATTGTCCTTTGGCTTATTCATCAGGGGTCGCCACAGCGGAATGAACCACCAACTTATCCAGTATATGTTTTACACAGTACTCTAACCCAGTACTGGGAAACATCCATAAACACTCATTCACACACTTGCACTATTGGCCAATTTAGTTTATGTAATTCACCTATAGCGCATGTTTGGACTGTGGAGGAATTCTGAGCATCCAGAGGAAACCCACGCTAACACGGGAAGAACATGCAAACTCCACACAGAAACGCCAACTGATCCAGCCGGGACTCGAACCAGCAACCTGTAAGGTGACAGTGCTAACCACTGAGCCACCATGTCGCCTATTTTTAATTTTAAAAACACAGTCTTCAAATGAAATCTGAAAGGGATTACTGCTATATTAAAACGGGTGTAATTTAGGCCTAAAAATACTTTTCAGGCATCATTCCAGTAACGAAAGTATTGTGGGTTTAAAATGACATCTGTGTATTTAGTTAAGGTTCCTAAAAATAGAAGCAATATTAAATGTTTGCTTTTATTATAGGGTCAAATCTGACCCAGTCCTGTTTTTATGTGTTTATTTGAAAAGGCCAAAACATCAAACCTAAAATTTTATGCTGGGCTGCCTCTGTCGTTTAACAAGCTCGTCCATGTCAAAACGACGGAGATGGCCAATCAAATTAAAGTAGGAGGGATTATCTACTCCACACAGATGCAGAGAGAAACTTTGGCTCAGTTCGATTGAAGCCTTGTCGGTTAAACGTTGAAAAGGAACGAGGTAAGATGAAGGACTAAATGTTTAATATTTGACAGCCGTTTAAGAACAAGAATGTTAAATGTATTGTTAAATACTGAATGGTACAATATCGTAATTCCTAACCGCCATGACGAGCAATGTTTTACGTCTTCGAAGTATTAGATTTATAGACTCACCGGCCACTTTATTAGGTACACCTGTCCAACTGCTCGTTATTGCAAATTTATAATCAGCCAATCAAAGGCAGCAACTCATTTAGCAATTAAGCATGTAGACATGGTCAAGACGATCTGCTGCAGTTTAAACCGGGCATCAGAATGGGAAAGAAAGGTGATTTAAGTGCCTTTGAATGTGGCATGGTTGTTGGTGCAAGATGGGCTGGTCTGAGTATTTCAGAAACTGCTGATCTACTTTGATTTTCACATACAACCATCTCTAGGGTTTACAGAGAATGGTCTGAAAAAGAGAAAATATCCAGTGAGTGGCAGTTCTGTGGGCACAAATGCCTTGTTGATGCCAGAGGTCAGAAGAAAATGGGCAGACTAGTTCCAGCTGATAGAAAGGCAACAGTAACTCAAATAACCACTCGTTACAACCGAGTTATGCAGAAGAGCATCTCTGAACACACAACACGTCAAACCTTGAGGCGGAGGGGCTATAGCAGCAGAAGACCACACCGGGTGCCACTCCTGTCAGCTGAGAACAGGAAACTGTGGCTACAATTCACACAGGCTCATCAAAATTGGACAATAAATGACTGGTAAAACGTCTGGTCTGATGAGTATTGGTTTCTGCTGCAACATTCGGATGGTAGGGTCAGAATTTGGCGTCAACAACATGAAAGCATGGATCCATCCTGCATTGTACCAACGGTTCAGGCTAGTGTTGGTGGTGTAATGGTGTGGGGGATATTTTCTTGGCCCATTAGTACCAATTGAGCATCGCGTATTGTTGAGTATCGAGTATTGTTGCTGACCATGTCCATCCCTTCATCACCAGTGTACCCATCTTCTGATGGCTACTTTTAGCAGGATAAGTGCACTATGTCATAAAGACGCAAATCATCTCAGACTGGTGTCTTAAACAAGAAAATGAGTTCACTGTACTCAAATGGCCTCCACAATTACCAGTTCTCAATCCAATAGAGCACCTTTGGGATGTGGTGGAGCCAACAAATCTGCAGCAACTGTGTGATGCTATCATGTCAATATAGACGAAATTCCCTTGTTCTATGCCACGATAGATTAAGGCAGTTCTGAAGGCAAAAGGGGGTCCAACCCAGTACTAGTAAGGAGTATTTAATAAAGTGGCTGGTGAGTGTGTGTGTGTGTGTGTGTGTGTGTGTATATATGTATATATATATATGTATATATGTATATATATATATATATATATATATATATATATATATATATATATATATATATATATATATATATATATATATATATATATATGTAACCTAATTTGAAATGCAAACATCTATTATATAAAGTGAGAGAATAACAAAGAGAGAAAAAGGATGCTCTCCAACCAGCTCTGCTCCAGAAAAACAACAACAGCTTAAATTTAGCATCCACGTGTGTATGTGTGTGTAATGATGCATGAGCTGCACAGGAATGCTCGGATCTCTTTACATTTTCAGGGTCTCAGTTTAGTGAATCTGATGAGCTGGCACATTGAGAAAATTAGAGAAAGAGGGAGAAGAGGGATGCTGCATGCGCTTTTATCCCATCTCTCTCTCTCTCTCTCGCTCTCTCTCTCTCCCGGGAGTCTGAGCAGAACGGTACATTCCTGCACACTGACTGCAGTTACTCTGACTGGCTATAAATAACTCAAGGTCATTCGCTCACCCCAAACTACACGTGCACACGCCTCCCTCCCTCTCAATGTGTCAGTGCAGAGACAAAAACAAGCACACGAGACATAGTAAATCCATCAAGAGGTCAAATATGAGGTTATATTTACAGTGTTTTTATTTAGTCATCTAACAGAGCAGTATAAATGGACGACAGCATTGTGCAACAGCAAAATACATGCTTATTGAAAGATTTTGCTATTTTTCAAATGGACATCTATATAATATCCCTTACGCGTATGTGAAACATGCTATTTATATTTTGTTTAAAGTATTGTCATTTGTCAGATCATTAACAGGTCACTAGGTGGAGACGGATAGGCGCACATGGAGGAGGATTCTTCTGCTACCGCATGGTACAATCTGCTCTGTGCTTTGCTTATGTGGTGTAAACAGGTCAAATAAGCACTTATAACATACTGCAGGTTACCTGGTGCAGTGCTATTATTATAATAAAAACAGCTTAAGACATGCAATGGGCAAATTGAATAAAGCTGAAAAAATACTATTATTGGACGTAAAAAATGAATGTCAATTATATTAATAATAAATTACATTTTATGACATTTAAAACTTGTTTCTGACAAAAGGGGAAAATTTAGTTTTAAAGAAGAGGAAAGATTCACAATTAAGATTTTGTAGCTGACGGATGTCAGTGCGGGTTGTTTGGTGGTTGGTGCATCGACACATGCGCTCCGGTGCTCACGGCGACCAGAGTTCGATTCCCACCTTGCGTCCTATGCCGACCCTTTCCCTCTCTCTGCTGTCTACTGTTCTATACATTAAAGGTGAAAACCCAGAAAAAATAATTATAAAAAAAATAAAGATTTTGTGGCTGCACTGTAATCCCGAATTCTTCCAGTGACCAAATTTGTTCAGTAAAAAAAAATTAAACAGTATTCTAATATAGAGGGTGGAAAAAATAAACTTTACTTGGTGCTTTAAACACAATTTGTATTTGACCTATTTATAAAAATCTATTTATATACACACAGTTTTTTCTTTTTTCAAATATTTCCCAAATGATGTTTAACAGAGCAAGGCATATTTCACAGTATGTCTGATAATGTTTTTTTCTTCAGGAGAAAGTCATTTTTGTTTTATTTCGGCTAGAATAAAAGCAGTTTTTAATTTTTTATTAAAACATTTTAAGGTAAATATTATTAGCCCCTTTAATCTATATAAGCGTTATACAATAACTTGCTTAATTATCCTAATCTGCCTAATTAACCTAATTAAGACTTTAAATGTCACTTTAAGCTTTATAGAAGTGTCTTGAAAAATATCTAATCAAATATTATTTACTGTCATGGCAAAGATAAGAAATCAGTTATTAGAAGAGTTATTAAAACTATTATGTTTAGAAATGTGTTGAAAAAAAATCTTCTCTCCGTTAAACAGAAATTGGGGAAAAAATAAACAGGGGGGCTAATAATTCTGACTTCAACTGTAATTATATATATATATATAAATTACTGGTTGGACCCCCTTTTGTCTTCAGAACTTCTTTAATCCTTCGTGGCATAGATTCAACAAGGTACTGGAAATATTCCTCAGAGATTTTGGTCCATATTGCCATAATAGCATCACGCAGTTGCTGCAGATTTGTTTCCATGATGTGAATCTCCCGTTCCACCACATTCTAAAGGTGCTCTTTTGGAGTTCTGGTGGCTGTAGAGGCCATTTGAGTACAGTGAACTCATTGTCATGTTCAAGAAACCAGTCTGAGATGATTCGACTTTATGACATGGCACGTTATCCTGCTGGAAGTAGCCATTAGAAGTTGGGTACACTATGGTCATAAAGGGATGGACATGGTCAGCAACAATACTCATGTAGGCTATGACAAATTGTAGCCTCAGTTTCCTGTTCTTAGCTGACAGGAGTGACACCTGGTGTGGTCTTTCGCTGCTGTAGCTCATCCGCCTCAAGGTTGGACATGTTGTGTATTCAGAGATGGTCTTCTGCATACCTCGGTTGTAACGAGTGGTTATTTGAGTTACTGTTGCCTTCCTATCAGCTAGAACCAGTCTGGCCATTCTCCTTTGACCTCTGGCATCAACAATAGATTTGAGCCCACAGAACTGCCACTCACTGTTTATTTTCTCTTTTTCAGACCATTCTCTGTAAACCCTAGAGATGGTTGTGCATGACAATCCCAGAAGATCAGCAGTTTCTGAAATACTCAGACCATGCCACATTTAAAGTCACTTAAATCCCCCTTTTTCTCCATTCCGATACTCGGTTTGAACTGCAGCAGATCGTCTTGACCATGTCTACATGCCTAAATGCATTGAACTGCTGCCATCTGATTGGCTATATTTATATATACATGACAGCTAGACACATTTCCTGTGCCGATTATCATTACTGTTGTTATGCATCCAGATGTCTACTGTCAAATTTGTCTGTAAATTTCATTTATTTTGTCCTCATTGTTCTAAAATAATGATGCTCATCATTTTTGATTAGATACAGTAATGGGGTAATAAAGTAATTCGATTTTTCCATTCCATTTAAAATGATAATTTTATCATTAAAATTGACATCAATATATTGCAGCTGAATGATCACTAGCACAGGAAGTGATACTTGCCTCACCTCCCACACATTATTTCACTCGACAGAGCAGAAAAGCACGCAGAAAATGCCATCGTTAAGTCTCATGTTGATCATTTTATTATATATATTTATAATATGTACAGAGAAGAGAAAACAAGATCAAACCCAGCTATGAAACAGCACCGGGGGTGAGCAAGCAAAGGGGGATAGAGAAGAGCGTGTATATTAGACAGGGAAACTACTAAAGAGGGTGCTTGCCATTTTACCATCGCTGTGTCTTAATTCAAACTAAATTAGATGTGCAAACGACATGGGTAGAAAGTAAAAATGATGAGAAGACGAAGAACGCTCCATCACATTCATAAGCAACAACCCCCCACCCCACACCCATCTTCATCTTTCCTCAACCCCGACACATTTCATCGAAATCGGAAAAAAACAGCAAACCTTCAGAGAAAACAATGACCCCTTTTCAACACATCCCCCCTGAAAAAAGCACTTGTTTAGTGTGTGAATGAGTGCAGGGTTCAAATGAGACTTTCATATATGATTTCTTTTCACACAGACGTAACGCGGGATCCACGACGGACCCGTTTTAAAATCAACGGAATGTTCCCAAACGCCGTTTTTGCAGTTGCCCCTTGCCCATCCCAGCCATTGCACACACACCCACAATCCTTGCTACTGCTCCCTCCAACCTCACGCTACCTTACAAAAATAGTACGAGGAAATCCACCACAAAACATTAGTGATGAGAATGTGTGTGGTTATGTCAGTATTGGCAGACGTTAGTGGTGTAAAAACTAGATTACGATGGCTCAGAAAGTGATCACAATGGTGAGACTATCCTAATTAAGACAAGAGTGATGCACTAACACTAGTGAAGTTCACAAACTCTACGTTGCACATAATAAAACAGCCAGGTCAAAAACAAAAAACACACTGTCAACAGGTCCAATCATTTGCGGTTTCTATAAATTTGCTAAATGCAACCATGTGGGATTCAAAGGCAACATCTGAAAGAGCTTCTAGACCATTAAAATTTAAGAAAGGTCCGAGTTGTAGGCTAGAATCTATGCGTACGAACTACGAGTTTTCCTTAAAGGACATGGGAGGTCATATCCGGTCTCCAACACTGGACCAGTCAATCCCAATATTCCTACACAACAATCCTACGCTAAACCGGATCCGTAGAACCACCACGCTTTCATTGGTGGTGAAATTAAGGCCCTTCACAAATATGCAGATATATTTACCGTATGTAAATAAATACGACGCACAAAGATGGACCGTTTTTGGCAGCAGCGAGAACTATGGGACGACTCAACCTGATGGTAAAATGACACCAAAATATCGATCTCAAAGCTACGAAACTGCTGATCACAGGAGGAAACAATCCCAACGCGTGTCAATATGGTGTTTGTGCAGTCATTTTCAACCTGCGATGGCTGTGCACTTAAAAGTAGCAGAGGTCATTGAGGTAAAAGAGGGAACAGTAGCGTTCAACATCCAGCCTAAAGCCTAGACCCCTCCAATCCAGATTATAAACAACCCTTTCCGTCCCCGTCCCTGACCGGACTATGTCATTGACAGCAGTAAGCCTTTGTACAAGCCTTCATTAGAAAAACAAAAAACCTACAGGAAAAAAACAAACGAATCAGTCTTAAAAATCACCATAATAACAATAATATACTAGTAGGATGAGAACAAGTATAGAATATTGCCGACTTTGCAGTTGACTTCAGCCTCAGAAGCCATGCTTTCGCCACAAAACCTCATTCAAGTGACAACGTGAGACAGAAATAGACATACTAGAGAGACTTTCTTAACCTCTCTAGTTGTTTAAAAGGAGGATTTTCCAATCACCCCTGGACCTGCTTCTCATGAAGACATCTGCTTCTATACATGGACATATGACTACCGAAGCTCCATCCTGGACTTTACGTACAGGGGGCGGGGTTACAGATGTGGGCGGGGTTATTAATGTGCACGGGGAGGAAAAAGGAAAAGGAGAATAAAAACAAGGAGACTATGATGTTATAAATGAAGCCGTGAGGCTGTTAGACGTTGGCTCTTAATGCAGTGGTTCCTCCCATGATGCTTTTTTTTTTTGGTGTGTGTGAGAAAATGCTTTTGAAGGGGAAAGGGATGGTTTTGTGTGTGTGTGTGCGCGCACGCTCAGGCTGTTCAACAGCAGCCTCCGCCAGACTGCCGCACAGGAGTGCTCTCGATCTTCAGGTTGGGCTTGTCTCCTCCGGTTGTCGCTCCAGGGCCCATGCGCTTCTTGATCTCGGCAGCCATAGTCATGAAGGCCTGCTCCACATTTGTGGCATTCTTAGCGCTCGTCTCAAGGAAGGGAATTGCTAAAGAGTCAGCAAATTCCTGTGAGGCAAAAAAAAAAAGAACCAAAGTGAGACATTTCAGAACGCTTTATGTCAAACCTCATTCTTGCCATTTCTCTGTAAGTGTCAAAAACATTTGACTGTAGACAAGACTCTTACACCAAGGATAACTATACTAATAAAGATATAAGAATATTGTAGGAATCACTAGGGTTCCCACTCTGGGTCAAACAGCAAAGACTTTCACTGACTAAGGGCCCCATCATACACCCGGCGCAAAAAGATGCAAGATGTGTTTGGCACAATTTGTTGCCATTTTCAGAGCAGCACAACCCTAATTTTCACGTTTTGCACCATGTTTAAATAGCGCCACTTTGTGGACTCATGGGTGTTCCAGTCTAAAAGTGTGTGTGTGTGTGTGTGTGTGTGTGTGTGTTAAGGCGCATTGTTGGTGCCTAGCTATTTTGCAGAACTGAAACAGACTGCATCATTAACCAACTAAAACCAGGTCTAAAGTCCAGCGCAAAGCGTGTTACACGCTTATGCAGGTTCAAAACGCTTACACATTGGTTAATACACACAGGATGTACAGCAATACACAAATATCATTACATATGAAAAAAACTAAATAATTAAAATGTTACTAAAATATAAAAACCACTACCTCCATGCCTTATTCATGACGGAGGGGCTTTTTCCCAGTTTTTACTCATGACATTTTGCATTTGTATAATGTTGTTGTTATTATTAGCAGTATTAGTTATTATATGCATATTTATATTTGTTTTAATAAAAACAAGTTTAGATTTTTCCACCTGTCAGGTTTTAAAGACGTCTGCGTCACCATATGGGGCATAAGAATAGGACATGTGTTTGTATATAACAACAGTTTTTTGACTACACTTCATTATTGTTGTTCATTTATTCATTTGTTGGAAATTAGAACAGAATTTAGAAATTGTATTGAAACAAATCCTAGTGCCTAACAAACTAAATTAAATATGTAGGCTAATGGATGTCTTCAGTGGAGTGCACAACACCTTTTCCTTATCCAAAATGGTAAAGGAGTAGAGTAAAAGTAAAATAAAGAAAAAGTAAAGAGGCCGAATGGAGGAGGCTCGTTATTTTATCTTCGAGCTGCAGATGATCTGTTTAACTTATCTCGCTAGTGAAGCGTTCAGTTTTTCCACTTATGAAGTCGCCATGTAAATAGCAAATGCACCATGGCGTGACACAACTGTCTCTTAAAGGAAATGGGAGATGAGACTCTGATTGGTTTAATGCACGTTATGCTCAACACACTAATTAAGAGAATAAGCACAACCCTGTTAGATCATGCGTCGAAGTGCAGATCGTATTTTACCATCCTTGGATTAGATTTGGACGTGCCCTTAGTGCTTATGTATTAGACTTTGCACCTAGATCATTAAAACAGAGCCCTAAAAAGCAGAATTTCTATGACATCAAATAAACAATAAAAGAGGCCACTCTGCATAATATTAAAATGGTTTTAGCGCAAATATAAATTAGCATGACTTTAATAGCCACTATTAAAACAGCAATTGATCATTTAAGATTTTGATATTTGATAGCTCTGCAGTCTTTTCACAATCTTCACGTTTACATCTTTACACACTAGGAGTTGCACCGACTAGTCGACTGGTTGACTTTAATGCTCTGCCGTGACACTTTTTGATTGACGTTAACTAGTCGCGATGCACAGATCACGTGGTTTGACCTGAACAACATGGCAGCCTTACACATGAATGTAGGTTCACTAAATGAAACTGCCCTTGCATTACTGACATTAATTAAAACGTTATTTTTGTCGGTGTCAATGATTCACATTAACTCTGAGTGAACTTTAAATCGTCAAACAGGTGTCAGCCTGTCAGATCGCCTCATCCAAATTCCTTCGAGCAGATGATAGTCAATCACTTTTACGCAACACTGGAAAACAGCACTGGCGATTGGCTGTTGTCCTCTGTGATGCGTTGCCGCTGACACTTTTTGTGAATGAACCGTGAAACGCGTCAAGCGTGCAGCTGCGGAGCGGGGCAAACTTCATCACAGGTAAACACAGTAAAGATGTACGCAGTGAGAAGTGACGTCTAATAACCAAGATGAGCAAGTAACTGTGAAAAAGGTGCGACTTGAACAAGATTTTAAGCAGCTTTTTGACCCACACATCATAAAGGCATTTATTTAGACTGCATTTATTTTGCAGTAAATCTAGCCCATGCTAATGTTCAATTATTAACAAAATGAACAGTGTTGACAATGCACAACTTTTCCACTAAAATGAGTCATTGGTGATGTTGAATTGATTTGCAACATGTTTTGAGCAGTCAAATGTATTTGTAATTCCTGCAGATAAAAAGCAAATTGTGGCGTGTTGCAAAATATTTGCGTCTTGTGTTTTATTTGTGACGTGACGTCACCAGCGACTGGTTGACGTTGACTCGACTTTAATAACATAAAAGTACACTTCCAAAAATTCCAACTTCTATTACACATCAAGTCTTTGAAGTGGTCATTTTGAATCTATATTATCCTAGCATGTTAGTTAACAGGTACAGTCTGGTCACTGCATTTGACTTATGGGATCGAAAGTTGAAAATAGTAGACGAGAAATAGTGTGATAGAAGAAAAAAAAAACATTATAGAAGAAATGACATTTTCATTCATTTTCTTTTCGGCTTAGTCCAATGTCTGGAATAGACCTTCTAAGATTCCTTGACCCGTGGGAACCCTGTAATCACTTTCATGCCGTTTAAATTAGGCCTTGACCATTATTTAAAAACAAATTGAAACCAAAATTCAGAAGCCATAACTGACATAATTTCCTCTATGTAGGTTATTTTGTTAATCCTGTTAATAATGTCCCCTTAAAACTTACTAATGTGTGTGACTTCTGCACTATATGGACGTGTTTGGGCTTTGTGCTCACACCGTTCACAGCATTTCGCACGGTGAGTGGCGTGTTAAAATAATTTACTTATACATGCAGTGCTGCTCATCCTCTACATTGAAAAAATCCCTCGCATATACAAGCAGATTTTACAATGGGGTGACAAAATTATGTCTATTGTAAGCCAATGGCTAATAGACCATTACATTTCCCTCACCAGTGATTGAGATGTAGGCTAAGAATAAGTTTGGTGCAGACATATTTTCAATGATCTGTTATTGTACTGTCACTGACAGCTCAGTAAAAGCAATTATTACTGTCCATATCGGTGGATGCACAGCATATATCTGACGATTTATAAACTCACGCTCTATCTCTCTCTCATACATGCAAGCCATGAGAACATGGAAGTCTCTCATACTTCAGATAATTGACACACTGCATGTAAATCATATTCTTAGTTGTCAGTTTTTTCAGAACTGATCAGAAATAGTGGCAGCTCAAAGGCCAGTAGCCATGCATTAACCATTATATGGTTTCACCAGGTCAAATTTAAGACTTTTTAAGACAGTGAATAATGATATTTCAGATGTATATAGGGCTAATGGCCGAGCAGAAAAATAAATGTACTTGCCCCATCAAAAAAACTAATTATAATTAGTTATTTCTTAGCCACATATATTAAATAATGTGTCAAAACAAGCAGACCCTAGTTGTTTATTAATTTTTTAACATAACTTAAAAAAAACTCTTTAAAACGAAATGTATGCCTAACAGACCGTTATAATATTAGCTATGAATATAGTAAAACTTTTATTGGGATGTATTGTTGGTGATTGAATGTGTGTTGGATTGATTAGGTAGCTTTACATAAAGAAAAAATAAGACCCGTTTAAAATGACTTAAGACCTACAAGACAATATTTCAGTGAATTTAAGACTTTAAGGCCTAAAATTTTGTTTTTAAAAAAGTGTAAGACCCCGTGAATACCCTGTTATTTATTTAATTTTTTTAAAAACCAATAATGTAAAAAATGTAAGCTATTTGATATTTTTTGGGTAAACTTGCTCTACAATTAAACTGAAATGTAATTTTTTTTCACAAGAAATCTTCATTTTAAGCAATGTGTACTTTGATTTGAACTGAAGTATTCAACAAATTCATAACGTGTTTCATTAATAATTTTCATCAATTATTTGAATAGTTCATCAATTATATTAATATTACAAAGACAAGAAATGTGCTCTTTCACTGTAACAAAAATTACTTTAATAAGAGAACATTTACAGTTCAAATCTTTAATAAACTATAGTGGAGGTTAAATGAAAATAATGGTTCAATTATCACAATCGAGGTAAAGTGCATATTCAAGGTTTTAATTTAGTCAAATTACCCAGCCCTAGAATCAGATAAAGCATAAACAGCCAATCTGAAACCATCCTGCTTTAAAAAGCTCAAGCAGAACACTAAACCGCAGTATGCGCTAGTAGTGAGTTAGATTTATTTGTTTTAATCACGGAAAAGCTGACATTATCAAGTAGGTCACACACTCTGGAAAAAAAAAAACGAAAAAAAAAATAATAATAATAACTTTCAGCTAAAACTAGTCCCAAAAATGTGTCAGAAACACATGTGGGTAGGGATGGGTACCGAAATTTGGTGCTACATTATAAAAGGCTGAAGTATCAATAAGCTCTGATGTTAACGGTTCTGCTATGGATACTGGAGAATTATTGCTGAATAAAAAATTACTTACAGTAGCATAATTTAACTGACCAACCTTTTCTAATTTGCAATATTTTAATATTCATCTGAAGTTGGCAATCTCACATGAGAAACGCTCGTGTTTCCGGCGAGTGCGTCAAGTATAAAAGCCTTCAGAGTTCTCAGCTGTGCGCGCACACTCTGCACACACAGCTCGTAAGCTTGCGGAGTGAACCAAATGGGCTG
>NC_079441.1:16127204-16137204 GCF_903798145.1 Danio aesculapii | reverse complement strand
AAACTAAATACTTTGTTTATGTACTAAAATACTTGGGAAAATAATAATTTTATGATATTAAAAGGATCAATCAAAATGGAAATAATCTGAATCTTTACCACTACCCTTCAGATCATTAGCTTTTACCTTTTTTTTTTTTAATCAAGAAGTTCTTAATTAAAAATATATATAAATATTTTAAGTGCCAGTCAAAATAAGTATATAATTTCAATTTACATAAACATACACTCACCAGCCACAATGTTAGGTACACCTTACTCGTACCGGGTTAGACACCCTTTTGCCTTCAGAACTGCCTTAATTCTTCGTGGCATAGATTCAACAATGTACTGGAAATATTCCTCAGAGATTTTGGTCCATATTGACATGATAGAATCACGCAGTTGCTGCAGATTTGTCGCCTGCACATCTTTGATGCGAATCTCCCGTGCCACCACATACCAAAAATGCTCTATTGGAATGAGATCTGGTGACTGTGGAGGCCATTTGAGTACAGTAAATTGTCATGTTCATAAAAACAGTCTGAGATGATTCTATCCTGCTGGAAGTAGCCATCTGAAGAGGGTACACTGTGGTCATGAAGGGATGGACATGGTCAGCAACAACACTCAAGTAGGCCGTGGCATTGACACGATGCTCAGTTAGTACTAATGGGCCCAAAGTGTGTCAAGAAATTATCACCCATACCATTACACCACCACCAGCAGCCAGAACCGTTGATACAAGGCAGGATGGATCCATGCTTTCATGTTGTTGACGACAAATTCTGAACCTACCATCCGAATTTCCCAGCAGAAATCAAGACTCAGACCAGACAATGTTTTTCCAATCTTTTATTGTCCAGTTTTTGTGAGCCTGTGCAAAATCTAGCCTCAGTTTCCTGTTCTTAGCTGACAGGAGTGGCACCCGGTGTGGTCTTCTGCTGCTGTAGCCCATTCGCCTCAAGGTTGGACATGTTGTGCGTTCAGAGATGCTCTTCTGCCTACCTCGGCTGTAACAAGTGGTTATTTGAGTTACTGTTGCCTTTCTATCAGCTCGAACCAGTCAGGCCATTCTCCTCTGACCTCTGGCATAAACAAGGCATTTGCGCTCACAGAACTGCCACTCACTGGATATCTTCTCTTTTTCAGACCATTCACTTTAACCCGTAGAGACGGTTGTGCGTGAAAATCCCAGTAGATCAGCAGTTTCTGAAATACTCCAAATTAGCCCATCTGGCAATAACAACCATGCCATGTTCAAAGTCAATTCATGCCTAAATGCATTGAGTTGCTGCCATGTGATTGGCCGTTTAAAAATTTGCGTTAACGAGCAGTTGGACAGGTGTACCTAATAAAGTGCAGATGAGTGTATTTGTTACACTGAATGACAATGCAACATTTACCCATATTCTTGCCATTTTTTCTCTCCACAAGAGGTTTTGAAACATTAAAGCAGGCACTATATTTGCTTTTAATATGCTTTAAGTACATCAAATCACTTTTTTAAAAATAAGTTTTGCTGTGGACACTAAAATGGCACATCTCACCCTTGACCCATATACTAAATTGCTATTTATTCCTAACTTGATTAGCTTTCATTTAGAAGTGTTATTTTTTTTTTACATTTAGTCATTTTCAACTTGCATTCCTAATTTGCACTTTTTCCATTTAATATTTGCTGTCAGCTTCATTTCAATTAACAACAACATACTTTTAGATTTACTTGTATAATTAATCAGGTGCCATTATGCTGTTTAAATGTTAAGCGGTTTGAAAACTACATCAGATTACAGAGTTGCTAAATCAACTGCCATTTCAAGAATCGCCAGCCAGGAACCAGCATCACGCTGACAGTGAAGAAGGTTCAAAACAAAATCAGCATAAACAAAGTATCCCCTGCCACCAGCTCAAAATACAGCTGAGCCAATGTGATTCCAGCGATGACACTGTTGCAATGAGGGACCTATTCTGGATTCAGGTACTAACATTAGACAAACTGAGAAATGTTGCACCACACAACAGTTGTGAAGCAATCAAGGGTCAGTTGGTGTTCTGATGATACACAGAGTGCTTGCATGAGTCAAGGGGAAAGCTAGAGGTGTTAAACCCACAAACAACAGGAAAACCTTAGTCTTGGCTTATTCATGAACGAAATATTAGCAAGTTTATCAATGGCCAAAGCTGACGGGTGAATATAATTTAATTAAATGGATATATCCCCTCATAATTAATATTAGCTTAATTTAATCACCCTCAAGCCCTTCATGATGTAGGTCATGATGTTTTTTTCTTGAGTAGATCATTAAAAAAGGTTTTTATCTGATGACTCTTAAAAGGCAAGTAAACTGCTATTGCGCTTTGAGTTTTCGAATTCGAAAACGTTTCCCACAGAGAACGTGCTCAACAGCAATCAAATATAAGGGAGAAATTGACATTTTTAAAATTTCAGTACCAACTGGTACCAAACTTGATACTTTTGACAACCCTAAATCTAACAGTGTTAAGGCTCGTACCCCCGGATGTACCCCTCATACACCCGGATGTTTTTTATTTGCCTTTATCGTCAGCGTTTTGAGATGTTTTTCCGGATTCAAACACAAGTGATTTTCACTGGCGTTGAGCAGAAGAGTATGCAAAATCACTTCTTGCATTAGATGGCGTTACACAACATTAAGCTTCTGACACTAGGCATGGGACGATAACCGTTTTCAAGTTATACCGCAGTTTGGAATAGTCAAGGTTTTAAAACCACTAACATTTTCTGTAATACCGTTCCTCAGATATGTGAAAGATTTTTTTATTTACATTAAGTTTATTCAGGACAACAGTATCTCCAGCAGAAAAATATCCAAAGATGCCGTTTTAAATTGTAAAGAAATCTGTGTTTTTGAAACAAATGAAGACAGCAGAAGTCAATGATTCACTGTAATTATTTAGCCTGACATGTTTACCGTTTCAAAAAAAACAAACAGGAAACCGACACATAAGAACATTGTCTGGATTTAAACATTTTTCAAAACATTTGGGAAAATGAAAGTACATAAGTTAGCAAAACATATAACACTGCTCTAGTGGTTTTTAGATTTTTCAAGTTTTTTTTTTTTTTTTTTAACATCTTATGCATTTAAGACAACTGAAGGGGTTAATCTAATGCAGAATTTCTGGATACACACAAATAAATTAAATGTGAAATCTGTTCATTTGAGCATACTTATAGGTTTGAGGTGAAGACTACATGTTTAATGTTTAACTGGTCATTAGCAAACTCACACAGACATGTTTGTGTGTTTCTTAGCATCTATATCTAGTTAAATAGATAAAGTTGTAAAACCGTAGATGGATTTAAGATACAAAAATCACTGTATGTGTTATTCTTACTTCATGATATTCATATATTATTCATAAATTTTCTCTATACTACCAACAAACTAGTAAACTGACCGCACTGAGGTAGAGTTGGTTTTATATTTGCACATTTGTTCAGTGACAGCTTGTGACATGCTCCCTATGTTGTTTACCATGGTACTTTGAATATTCGGTCTGAAATCACATGTAAATATAACTTCAAAACAACATTATCACTATTTATTTGACTGTGAACACTGTTGTTGATTAATAGTAATTGGATGCTAATTTAAGTTCACTATTTAAAATGTGCAAAGAATTTTTTTTTCTGAAATTAACGATACATTATTAAAGAGAAACTCTTAATGTGTGAATATAAAGCCAACTTTATCTCTATACTGACCACATGCTAATAAGAAATCACTGGATACGACGCTTCTTCTCTTCATGACCCTTCAAGCCGTAAGACCGACTTTCAATTCACAGGCCTAATAAAAACCACATGACACTTGGACGCCTCACAATGAAAGGCTCGTATATGGTTCAAAACACCGTGTGATGCGGGCATTTGCGCTTATATGCGAGATCCATTTTGACAGCTGGATTCAGCTGCGCGTCAGTAAACTAATGACGTCACTGCGTCGCAACGCAACACGCCAAAAATGACGTCACGCAGTACGGCAGATGCTGAAATTACGTGATATAAACACGAAATAGCAACCGAATTGCAGTTTAAACGTTTAAGACTAAACAATTATGTCATTTAGATAAATAAACAATCTAAATACAGGCTCAAAATGAACAAACATCCTCTGAATTCGCCGCTAGTTCCGGACGTTGTTAGCCGTTCGAGCTAGACAAAGCTAGTAACACTGACGCTTCATGATTATACAAACACTGACACCCGCAACTAAAACCAGGCCTAAAATACTCACTATTCAGGATTCATGGCGTGTTTGTGGCGTTGTCGTCGGGTTCAGCAGGAGATCGTACTCTTTTCTCCGCGAGCAGAGGCGATAATGATGAAGAGGATGACTTGTACGTCTGGATTCCCGAGGCACTGGGGCAGCTTTCTCTGATTTACCCCCTCCGATCACACCTCAATACGCTCTTCTCGTTGGATCCAGTCACTTGACGGACATTACTGACCATATAACGCGATACGCTGTTATTTTGTTCAGCTTTTTCTTCCTTCCTTCCGATATGCCCCTCGCTCGAAGTACAAGATGGCTGCGCAGGTGCGGCAGTGACATCAGATGACGTGGCATTACGGACTGATCTCAGACTCAACCCAGAGAATATTCAAGATGTTCAGCCGATGAAACGAATGAATAATTGATCGTATCAAATGTCCCTCAGCGGTACTAAGCGGTGGAATATATTACTCCCAAGAGATCCAGTCGTTTTAAAATGTATCTTTATTACTTTAAATGTTCTAAGTATTATAAATGCTGAAACGATAAGAGTAGGTGCATATTTCTTTTTAGTGTATATACTAGTAAGCCAAAAACTATTATAATTTACTATAAAATATGATATCCAGCAATTGCATGTTTTATATATGTCATAGTGTTTGGATCATACACTCAATAAATATAGATTTTGCTGCTTGTTCAAACTACTTACAGTTGAAG
Organism: Danio aesculapii; assembly: GCF_903798145.1. Classification (NCBI taxonomy): domain Eukaryota; kingdom Metazoa; phylum Chordata; class Actinopteri; order Cypriniformes; family Danionidae; genus Danio; species Danio aesculapii. The sequence goes on along the minus strand of NC_079441.1, from coordinate 16,132,244 downwards.
TCAGAATTATCAGCCCCCTTTGAATTTCTTTGTATTTTTTTTTATATTTAAATATATTATTAGCCCCTTTTAATTCAATTCACCTTTATTTGTATAGCGCTTATACAATGTAGATTGTGTCAAAGCAGCTTTACATAAAAGGTCACAGTAAATTGGAACAGTGTAGTTCAGTTTTCAGTGTTTAAGTTCAGTTCAGCTCAGTTCAGTGTGGTTTAATAATCACTACTGAGAGTACAAACACTGAAGAGCAAATCCAACGATGCGCAGCTCTTTTAGCTATATATGCTATATATATTTTTTCGATATACAGAACAAACCATCGTTATACAACAACTGTCATCATGGCAAAGATAAAGTAAATCAGTTAATAGAAGTGAGTTATTAAAACAATTATGTTAAGAAATGTGTTGAAAAAAATCTTCTCTCCGTTAAACAGAAATTGGGGAAAAAATAAACAGAGGGGCTAATAATTCTGACTTCAACTGTATTTAAAATGAGCTGAAACGACACAGTTCTTGAGTTTTTTGGAGACAACTTGTTTTAAGTTCAATCCGCTTAAATTTTTTTAAAACTATAAATGTATTTAACTTAATTGGTTTGTTATGGGGCAACATAAACCCAGTATTTTTTCACAGTGTATGAACATTATGGCATTAATATAATAATAGTAGGGCCTAATACAATATATTTTACACTACAGTAATATCATTAGCTTATTTTGGCGTACATGTCCAGCTGGTGGTGTTTGCAGTCCAAAAAGAATCAATATTTTCCTAATTTTTAATGAAATGAATGTACTTTTACTATATTTTATCATTTAGTATTATTAGTGGATTTTCTAGTACAAAATTATATTTAGTTATAAGTGGGCCCACACGTAATCTGTGCGCACAGAAATTCGCAGATTTTTAGCCCATAATTGAGTCCATTTTTTACTTGTTTAAATTGATATTTACTCAGTTTTTTAATTATTTCAGTAATATTATTGACTAATATGAAAATGTTAGTGAAAGTGAAAATGTTATTGACTAATATGAAAATGTTAGTGTTAGTGAAAGTGAAAATGTTATTGACTAATATAAAAATGATTTATGTACATTTTCTGTCTTTTAGTAGAGATATTATATGAGAGACTTGCTTTGTTTACCAAATAAGTGGATCTAGTGGGATTTGCATTGTAAACATTAAATTAATGTAAAAACAATTTTTTAATTAATGTTAATGTTTTTTTTAAATTTCATATATTCATATATTAAGTTTTTAGTTACGATACTCCCAAAATCCACATAAATATGCAGATTTTTTATAAAATTCTGCGCTGAAATAGCAAAATATGTCTGCAGATTCAGTCTGGCCCTAGTTATAAGCCATTTGTTATCTGTTAATCTCTTTTTGAGAATGAAATTTACTATCCAAACTTATAAATCTTAAATAAGTTTCACTTCTTTTTACTGAAAATGTTTGGCTGATTTCTCCTGAAGTGAAAATAACAACAACAAAAAAAACATAAATAAAAACAAAAAACTTACATTTGTTGTTGTAAAAAAAATATACACATAAAAAACATGGTAAAATTTTGTATGAATTGCGGCATGGATAGATGCCAAAACAGGCCTATTACTACTCAAAATGATGAAAATAATATTATAAAATAAAAAGAAATCTTTAGCAATTTTGAGTTTGATTTATTCATTTATTTTCCTTCAGCTTAGTCCCGTATTTATCATGAGTCACCACAGTGGAATGAACCGCCACTTATCTAGCATATGTTTTACACAGCGGATGCCCTTGCATCTGCAACCCAGTACTGGGAAACACCCATACACACTCACACATACTAAGGCCAATTTAGTTTATTCAATTCACCTATAGAGCATGTCTTTGGACTGTGGGGGAAACTGGAGCACCCAGAGGAAGCCCATGCCAATACAGGGAGAACATGCAAACTCCCCCCAGAAACACCAACTGACCCAGCTGGGACTCGAACCAGCGACCGTCTTGCTGTAAAGCGACAGTGCTAACCACTGAGCCACAAAATCTCGATTAATTTAAAATTTTAACTCGATTATGATTAATAACTGATTATTTTATTTATTTATTTTATTGTTTGCCCTCAGTTCACTGACAGGTTTTGTACAGTAAATATGCTCACATATTACAAGTGAGAGATGTTTGAATGAAGGGTGCATTACTTGATTTTAAAATAATTGAAGGAAACACACACTATCTACTATCTGTGATTATTTATTGAACATCAACGTTAAAAAACTGAAATTAAAACACACATTGCCTAAAATCAACAGGTTTTTTCTCATAAAAAAGTGAAAATAAATGACTTGCACTTTTGGAAACCAAATTAATTGTTTTCATATTAAGTTTTTTAAATTAAAAGTAGAAAATAAGCAGTATCTCTTCTGAATAAAATAACTCTTGTATATCCTGTAAATAATATTTAACAGTGCATTTCTTGAACCTTCTGTAAACACATATTCTAATGTAAATAATTATTAATGTTAATAATAAATGTAAAGTTTATTGTAACTGAAAATATGCCGTCTCAAGGCATCTCTGGCGCAGCTTCCAATCATCGTCAATGTAGTGCAAACGTAACATTTTTTGAGAGGTGCGCTCCTGAAGACTGTGCCGGACCATACCTGTACGTTCGACGCAGAAGTATAAATCAGCCTTAACAGAGCAGGGTCATGTGACTCCACAAGCAGTCGGGAAAGTAATGGAAAAAAATTGACCAAAAAAATGTGATCGATTATAGATCCTGAATGTCAATTTACATTAATTTTGATTAATCACCCAGCCCTAGTCAAAATGAAGAAAAAAAACATGTTGTTTTTCAGTTGAGTTTAATATCTCCGATAAACAATTGACAGTATATTTTAGTTTGAGCAAAGTACAAAAGATTTCCTCTAGAACAGAGATGCCCAAAGTAGGGCCCGCAGGCCAAAGTTGGCCCATTGTAACCTTTGATTTGGCCCACCATCCCATCTAAGAAAGAGAGAGAGGGTTAGGACAATGCCCTTAACAGAGATCGTCATTTCTAATTTGGCGTAACCTTTGTTGTTTGTTTGTTTGTTTGTTTTATTGCTGAGCTACAAAAAAAAAATTGAAATTAAATGTTTCAATCAAACGTTAATGAATCTGAGTGTTTTAAACGTAAAAACTGTCACTCGACAACTGTGCAGAAGACATCGGCGAGTAAGTCAGGCAAAAACTAATGTAACTCCATTCTGTTATAAATGAGATTTAGTTTTGTTTTTACTGTAATAAGTTCTGTATAAAATGTCAAATAAATTATGTTGTATTAGTTAATATAAAGCAATGATTTTAAGTTATTTTTAAATATCATTAAATAAATTAGGAAATTACTCATGGCAACTATATTCACCTTCGGCCCAGTATAAAGTTTGTTTTTTAGCCCTTCATAAGAAAAAGTTTGGGCACCTCTGTTCTAGATAATATTAGTCTCCCTTTCATTTCCAGTGCAGTCATTACTGACTGAAAAACAAAAGCGTGACTAATTTCGTCAGTACCAATCTTGTCATTTTTATTGATTGGTGTGTTTTCACATGGCATGAGCCAAAACAATTATTAATTTTTATACGTTCCAAAAAAGTAAAAATATGAAAAAAATGATCAATCAATTAAAAATAGATTAATCTAAACAACATTTAGTTTTCTTAAAATTGTCCAAACATCATCTGAAGGATATTGCAATAATAAATAGTACTCTAATTAACTTGTTATAATATTAAAATAATATAAAAATATAATATTATATCTTTTTTTCATTCTGAAAATTTCCTGAGATTTTTAAATCACAAGAAACAGTTTAAGAAAAGTGTATTATAAAAATGACTTTATGAAATACAGCAAATTGGAAGTTTAGGAAAAAACATAAGTTTTAAATATTTTTTCTGTGTGCAACTGATCTTTAATCACATGAACTTTTCCTCTCCCTCCTCATCCTTTCTTCCTTCTCCCTCAAAGCCATCACCAGTTTTAAGCAGATGCAGATAGTCTCTTTCATTTTCCACCTGGTTTTTTCCACTGTCCTGCCGGTTGTTAGCAGCCTCCAGGCCCAGGTTGATGTAGTGGCTCTCCATTCTGGCCTCCAGAGGTGGAAGCTCAGACAGAAGAGCGCTGAGACTCTGGTGCAGCTCTCCAAAACTTGGCCTCTCAAATGGATCTCTGTGCCAGCAGCTCAACATAACCTCATACCTGAATCAAAGTTGCAAATAGTGAAAATAAGAGCAAATACAAGACTGAATCATCTTCTAGAGCTTAAAAAGTCAGTACTGTCAACATTAATATTAACCCTTGTGTGCTGTTGGGGAGGTTTTCATCCACTCTGGGGTGATTTTGAGTCTTAATTTGGCCACAACTTTCTCACTCATTCACACTCATACACTATGGCCAATTTAATATATTCAATTCACCTATAGCGCATGTCTCTGGACTGTGGGGGAAACCGGAGCACCAGGAGGAAACCCCCGCCAACATGGGGAGAACATGGGGTTGTTTGATTGTAAAGTAACTGAATGATTAATGCTACTCTTGCTTCTCTTATATTGCCTTTGCCTGCATATTGATATTTATTTATTATTTTGTCAGACAGTTGCATATTTGTTTGAGTGAGATGAGTGGGATGCTGATCTGTAATATACTGTATAAGTCTAGTATATTTTAGTGGATTGTTTAGTAGGGATGTTGTAAGCTTATGTATTTTAAATTATGTATTTGATTATCTATTTATTAATCTTGTTTTGGTTTAGGGTGACTATATTAGCATCAGTCCAGCTACTGCATATTTAAAACTATCTATCTATCTATCTATCTATCTATCTATCTATCTATCTATCTATCTATCTATCTATCTATCTATCTATCTATCTATCTATCTATCTATCTATCTATCTATCTATCTATCTATCTATCTATCTATCTATCTATCTATCGTTCCATCTATCTTCCATCTACCGCTCCATCCATCCATCCATCCATCCATCCATCCATCCATCCATCCAT